>NW_028301602.1:24242424-24545454 GCF_987345545.1 Pholcus phalangioides
CCAAAATAATAAAGTACATAGAAATTAAAGCAATTGCAGAGGAGATCTCAAACAAATGGCACATGTAGAGGAACAAAAGTAAAATCTTTTTCAATAGACAATTTTATGGCCTAAGGACGGGATTACACTATGAAAGTTTTATAAAATTTTATTAATAAAACTTGAAAAAGTTAAACCAATAAGCGCATTGGCTAGATTGAAGTGAATGTAACTGATGCAGTTATCGGTTGCAGTTTAGCACAAGTTTCATAAATTAAATTTTTTAAGGCTTTTATAGTATAATCCTGGCCTTATTAAAAGAGGGTCCCAAAAAAAAAAAATTCATAAATCCTAAGGCTGTCACTGTAAATATAAAAATTCAACTTGAGAGTTATATACATGGTTTTTCAAGATTTCGGGCTAAAAGTATACATCCAGATATTTATCTATTAAAATGATGTACTTCCATTTTTTTCTAATTGGAAGAAAGAAAATCTTAGCCAGTTTATCGTCTCAACTGGGAACCACTTACAAAGGTTTGACTGTATGACTCGTACAGGAATTTATTGCTTACTTGAATTCAAATAGAAAGGCATACACTGAAAACATTCAGATCAGTGGTTATGGAAACTGTTCTCTGTGTGAGTGAGAGAGAATACTGATATTTTAAATTGATAGGGTGAATATATTAGAAGACAAGCAAAGTTCTTCAAAAATCCAAAATTATGAGAGTACACATTCATTGAATGAAGGAAGTACACAGTAGAGCATCGATTGTCCAAATAGATTACAGATCAACCGAAACATTGGTTAAACAAAAGCATTCCAGTCAGCAAATTCAAATTTACGCGCCATGTAGGAGTTCCACTGGCGGCTGATAGTGGAGCAAAAGAAAATTTTGGACTTGTTTTCATAAACTGTAGGCCTACTTTAATGGGCATTTTGAACTTGTCAAACTAGGCTCATCAGTTCTCTATGTTATTTGTAAGACGCATGATACAAAATGTACATAGTTTTGTGTTTAATATTACTGTTTCTTTGTTTCATATTGCTCCTATGACATTGGTGCAATTTTTTTCTGCGAATGATTGGTTATCTGAACATCCTCAATCCCCCAATTGTTTCAGATAATCAATACTCTAATATAGAACGAATAGAATCCTTCTTTGCCAGTTTGGCAAACATTATGCCATAACTATAAAAATTAATGTATTGAGTATCTGTGACCTTGTATGGAAAGGATATCGTTGTGACATTGAATATTGAAGGATATCATTGTGACATTGAATATTGAAGGATATGGTTGTGACATTGAATATTGAAGGATATCGTTGTGACATTAAATATTGAAGGATCAGACACATCCTGCTTCACATCTCAGATATATACAGTCAATTTGCGATAAGTTGAACTTGGCTAACTCGAATATGTATTTAAGTTGAAGTTTTCACTTGGCCCTTGAACTTTTTCCATGTTTTAGTGTTAAAATTTTCCCTTAACACTCAATTAAGGCTAGTTAATTAAAAATTTTAATTAATTATTTGTTCCATTTATACGAATATCATGTACACCATATATGTCTAGTTTATTTCTAAATATTCTTATGTTAGAATAATTTTTTTTTCTCAAATTCCATCATTCCCAGTAGCTTGACATGTTATACCGATACGATATTCGTAAATAACATTGTTATTTCAATAAATCTTTTATTTTCCTCCCTCTCAAATCAGATTTTGTGGTAAGTCGAACTAACGATAACTTGAAGTATTAAGCTGCTGCACATTCGACTTATCAAGATTTGACTGTATGTTGTTCTGACATATGCGGCACTGAATATGTAGATGTGCTGAACTGTTATTATTTAAGCCCATTTTTCAAGTAGTTAGAAAATGAAAATGTTCATAAACCATTTGATTTGTTGAAAAAAACTTTACACAGAAAATTACCAGAATAATTGAATAGTCACAACCCAATGACCGCAGATCTGAATGTAAATTAAATTTATATGCTTTAAAGTCAAATTGTAAATCAATTGATTACAATATCATGACAATCGATATCATTGCAAGATTTTTAAAAAAAATACATAATTTTGAATTGTTTGATTCCAATGATATCATCAAAAATAAAAACTTGGTAAAATACAGTTGGACCAGCTTATAAGGAAGTCAAAAAGAGTCACAGAAATATTTGCTAAATAAATAATGAAATTCTTTGAAAAACGGTTTAATAAAAATTCAAATTTTTACGCAGTTAGATGAATATATATTATCAAAAAAGTGTGGTTTATAGGTCTCTTCTTTCCAATGTTTCATTCATCACCCTATTCCAGGGTGTCCCAGAACTCCACATACAAACTTGGAGGGGAGGTAGAGAACATCTTTAGAAATCATAATCACATAGAAAAGCATGGTTGGAAATGGATAGGTGGCGCTGTATGGACATTTGGAAGTAGATGGATTGGGTGTAATGGCACCCCAATCACCTGATTTATCTACTCTTCATTTTTTTTTCTGGGTCACCTTGAAGGCCACTGTTTATGAAACCTCAGTACATTCAGAGATGGACTTGGTGGCACGAATTGCCATCACTGCTGCTACGATCCGCAAAATGCCCGGTATCTTTGAAAATGTTTGGCAATCCATGCGGTGTAAATGTCGTGCATACATTATTGCCAATGGGCAAAATTTTGAGCACCTCCTGTGATTCTTGTAACTATTATTGTACTCTTTTTTTGGGTAATAAAGCACTTTGAACTGTTTTCTGTATTGTGTCCTTACTGTACCTTTATGTCTCTTTATAACTTGAGGGTGGTATTTCCGACCATTGCTTTACTATGTGATTATGATTCCTAACAATGTTCTCTACTTTTGCTCCATGTTTGTATGAGGAGTTCTGGAACACCCTGTATATTAACACATCCTCTTTGCCTTTTTAAATCTGTGATAACGAGCTCTCCGGAGTATGAAATTTTCTCATTTGCTTTAAATTATGTTATTGCGATTAAGTGCATAGCATAAGTGGCGATAAACTTGAATGTCCAGGGAGAATGGGGCCCATGATGTGATGATTATCACCCTCATACCTCTGCCTATTCTGTATAGCAGGGGGTGCATAACCTCTAGTCCACCAAACCTTTATTTAACATGTTAGGACCAGTTCATAACATCAAGCATGAACTGTATTAGCAAATAAGATGATCAGCAAATATTCAATCAAAAAATGTTATTTGATTGAAACTATTGAATATACTTTTGTAAATTTGTTTATTTTAAGAGATCAAAATATACGAGATCAAGCAATACTAAACATGCAAGGGGAAAAACTCTGCTATATATGTGTTCATTATAAGTGGGTCCAACTGAACTGGTAAAAACAATTGATTAATTTTCTGAAGTTTTGAAAGTACAATTTTTTATATAAATACATAAAACTTTATAAAAATTCATAAAAGACAAATAAAATTTCTAAGGAAATTAAAAATAGTCATTTAAAAAAAAGTTTTGTGACCTCTTGTTGCTAAAGATCAACGGACATTTATACACCATTTACATACATATTACCAATTCATAATCAATTGACGCAAAACTAAAATAATTCAACAATTTGGAACATTCAAGGCACTAAATTCCATCAATTGGCATTATCTCGTTTATCTTCGAAATTCACATACACATAATTTATTTGTTTGAATTTGATTAAAATTCAAAAAGTTCAATACCTTTTGAAGTATCATCCATTTAATTATGAAAAAAAAAAATCATGGCAAATTTGTCAAACGGAGAAAAGAAATTTTCTATTAGCAATAGAGATGAACATATCAATGACTAGATCATATAGGGTAGACAGTAATTTTTTTTTTTTCATTTCCTAAATATTTTAACACTTATTATTTCTTTAAATTTTTGAAAGGGCGTTTAGAATAAGGAGAACATATTTAATCTGAAAAATTATATTTCCATTACAGTTTGGTATACCTAAAGAAATTTAGTTAAAATGAATGTTAATTTTATGATTATGATAAAAGGTGGACTTGATCCGCCTCCACCCCCCCAAAAAAAAGCATAGTTACTTCATCATTATAATTACAGACTGCAATTCGAATACAAAGTCTTCCAAGCACAAGATGAGATTTGGCTATGATTCAATGATTCTATTCTTTCCTACAAGGAGAAGCCAAACATGAAAGCTTAGCCTCTGACAAGCGATTCTTGATACAGGGTCAGAATTTGACTTGAGGGAGGGGGAACCCTGTGCAAAAGAGGTATTGGGTGGGGGCCCTCAACTGTGGTCGAAGAGGTTTGGTAGGCCACCAAATGCAGTATATGTTTGTAAACACATATAAAGAAAAGGATATGCACTATTTTAAATGAAAAATACTGTTATAAATTTGCCCTCGTCCAAAACATGGGGACCTGGGCAAATGTCCATGCGGAAATTGGGGCCTGTCAATCGCTTTACCTAAAACTCTTTTAGAGTAGAATAGCTTGACATCTGGCATAGCCAAGTCTTATCTTGCAATTGGAGGACTACACTTCTCATTTGCACATTTTTATCTGTGGCTGTGATATTTCGTGTTTTTGCCGTTTTGCTTTCAACAGCCTGGATAATGACTTTTTTAACACTAACATCTTTGTATTACACATACACTCTCTTGAACAAGTTTTCCAGTGTTGTAAGCTTAATCATGTGATTCCATATAAATATATAATTTTCTCACATTAGGGGTTGGAAGGAGTTTGTGAAATCATCCTACGTGTTAGCATTGGAAAACTTTTTTCTTGGATAGCCTGCAAATTACATGAAGGAGATTACAGAATCAATTTAATCCTACAGTGGCTCACTCAGAAGACATGGCTGATTTATTATTATTTTTTTTTTTTTTGCTACACTATTATTTATTTATATGTCTATTTAGGCAATATATTCCTAACAAAATAAATGTAACGATACATTATAAGACAGCTTTTAGGCAAAAAAAAAAAACTTTCGGGCACCACATATGGTTTATAGAGAGACACATTTTTGAAGAATTGAGAATTTGATGACATACTGCTTCCGATCTTAAACATAACATTCATCATGGGAGCACTCCAGGATCAAACAATATGCAATATAATTAGGATTATTTTGGGAAGGCATAAGTATATTTAAACATAGCCATTTAAAATTTATTTAGTGTTTCAAGCCTTAAAATGTTTCACTTACTATGATATGAATTGTTAATACTAAAAGTAAGTGCTATCTTACGTTTGTCAAAAAAATGATTCAACTTTTTTTTGGGATTCACAGTTCAAAATTGAAAGGCATAGAACGGAATGGATTTGATTTATAAACAAAAACTAATTGAATAGCTAAAATGGCTTTTCCTAAACAACAATATTGCATATTTCGATAAATACCATTTAGAAAATGGTACCGGCAGAAAAAAAAAATAAGTACACACACAAATAAAAATTGGAATTCCACTATTCAGTAAACCAAAAATAAAAATTATTTAGCGAAATAAAAAAAAAATTGGTCCAACTCAATAAAAAAGCTTAGCGAGTACAGCATCACATCACATCTACGTATCACAAATCGCAAAATTAAAAACAAAACTAATCATCACATAATCTCATCAAATGAAAAAAAAAATTAAAAATTAAAATGGTTTGGAACTTGGCGAACAACACATCAACAACAATATAATTTTCCTTGGATATCGTATCAGAGCATCTGGTTCAACTTACTACCAAGTGCAGGGAACACATGTAAAAAAATACCTTGTAACAAATTAATGGCTTTGTATCTAGGATTGACACTATTTTCAAATCACTTGCGAAGCAGCGTTCTCATTTTGAAATTACTCCCTTCCTGCTGCTGCTGCTTTGACTCTTTGAGTTTCTCCTTTTTCTTCTCTTCCTTCTTCTTTTCTTTCTCAACCTTTTTATCTTTCTTTTCTTTTTGCTTCTTCTCTTTCTTCTTTTTTTCTTTCTCACTTTTTTCCTTAATTTCAGCTGGAATTGAGGAGTCACCTGTTAGAGAACCCAATGGTCATGAGGTTAGGGAGAAAAAAAAAGCGCCATGCCATCACCCTCATGCATGAAGGAAAACGAAAAGTTAAAACAGTGGTCATAAAACAAAATGAACGAAACCTTTAAAAATGGTTTTAAAAAAGTGAAAATTATTTATCAAAGGCAAAAGAAGCTGAAAGAAACCGAACACCACATACTACCGTTTTGGATAAACAAGAAAATATAACAACTAGTCATGCCCATAAATATAAAAAACGGCCATCACCATCTATTGCATGGAGTTAGGAGAAGGAAAAAATTCAATGAAATAAATGGTATTGTAAAAAAGAGAAATGAAAAATCAAGCGCTTGGTAATCTAAGAAAAATTCAAACTTGAATAAATTATACGAGAAAATGATTAGAGAAAATACATGGGAGCACTACAAATCAATAATTATTTATAAGCCAAACATTTATGTTCCACAACATGAAGAATCTTTTGAACCTCTTTGAGCTTCGATCAACCCTTTAAAGGGCCATTTTTTTTTCTCTTTTGAATTTCTGGAACTTTCTGGTGATTTAGTATTATTAGAGAATACCATTGAAAAAAAAACATTTATTTTACTGAACCTATTCCCCCACTTTTTTTGGAGGTGGGAAGTATTTGTCCCTCTTAAAAATTCACTATCTTGAGGTGGCAACAAGTAAATCCAGTCACATAATAGCAATACAAAACTATCATAGTGAGAAAAGCACTTCCCAATGAAGTATTTAATATAAGCAGTTAGGGAATACTTTCCTACGGCCTCTTAGAAAGAGTTAAGCAGGGTAAATAACTTCGGGAATCATCTCAGATAATGAGATAGTTTAATTAGGCATATGTTTTATTGAAATTACTATGGTATACAGGTGTTTTTGTATGGTATACATACAGGGTGTTTGTAAACTGATTAGAAAAAACTGGAAGGGTGATAGTAGCTATCAAGATGAAATATATTTCAATGGAACCTACTGTTGCAATCCACTCAGAGTGTCAGAAAAGCTTAAAGTAAATTGTTCACTTTGAAGTTTCAACAGTGAAAAAAAGACTCAGTGGCATCCAAGGTTGTCTTCCCACAATTCACATCAGTGAACGAAAGACGCATTGATACATCTTCTTGTAGACCACTGGTGGCGCATTGATCTTGTCCGCTACAAGAAGGATTCTTGTGACGAGATGTTCTACAGGCATCTCGTACAACAATCCTACCATGTGCTCCCACAAGCAGTCCAGTGGATTTACATCTGGTAAACATGGAGGCCATGCCAAAACTAGATTGTCCAGGATATCTGGCATTCAGAACATATTGGGCATTTGTCAGAAATTTGCATACTGCAAATGATTGAGGAAAAATGCTGCTTCTCTTTGGCACAGCAGAAACGACATCAGAAGTGGGGACTTGTGTTTGTTGGATTGTTGAAGGTGTTTCTGAGTTTTGCTTCTCTGACACTCAGAGTGAATTGCAAGAAGATAGGTTTCATTTTAAATATTGTTCATCTTGATGGGTTCTGTAACCCAACCAATTTTTTCTAAACAGTTTACAAACACCCTATACAGATCAGAGATTCTCATACTTTTACATTTCTGATGCCCTCAAGAATTTCAAATATCTTGCAACATTACTCTTAAGGCGTTTTGGCAACAATAGGAATAATTGGTTCATTACAACATTCAATATAATTTTACCACAAGAGACATCTTACAGACTTCTGAACCATCTCACAACACCCTGGAGTTTCCCGGCATGCCATTTAAGAATCACTGACAAGAGTATATACTTATGTCAAAACTGAAATAACAAACTTCAGTTCCGACAGAAAATAACTTACTGTTCTTAATTTCCATTTGTTCTTGCACCATCACATCCTCCTCATTTTCTCTGTGAATAAAAATCATACAATTTTTAAACCAACAGCATCAACAAAAAAAGTCATTCAATGTTTCAGAAACTATCACGAGTGCGTGTGAATTGAAATTCCAATATTTTACCTAAAAGTAAAGATGTTTGAAATTTATACTAACTGATCCAGTGAATAAATATATGAATATGAATGAAGACTAGAGGTGAAAATTAAGAAATTTCCCTACTGACTAGACCTGCTAAATCTAATGGCCATTCATGAATACGAGTAAAAAAAACCAATTTCAACGTTGGCTGAGAACCCCACACAGATACTACTTTTTAACAGTATGAAACACTTCAAACATAGTGCAAATAAAAAATAATTAGACTCAACTATTTTTTATCTATCATTTATTTTTAATAGGAATATATACATACACTGAAACTACTACACAGTCTATAGATAAACTGAAACTATACTACACAGTCAATCATAGTAAGGATGCCTGTTTTGAATGTAATCCTGCCACCACAACTGAACCCTTGGTTCAGGATTTAAGTCCTCTAATGATATTTCAGTAGTATATTTTATGAAAACCCTGTTTTAAGTGAATTTTTTATCATTGAGTTTCAGCTACGGTTGATGATTTTTACTTTGCTTCATACATTTTCTAACTTGGCATTGCTTAGTGAAATCATCAATAGAATTTGCAATATCATTCTTATCGTCTAAAACTTAATGGACTTTGAAAAAGTTATCTTCAGCCAGGGCCACACTTGTGTCAAGGCTGGCTCAATATGCTTCAAGGTTGGTCATGGGCAAGTAGTGTGGATGCTCCACCATTGGCAATTATCATCAAATGTTGGAGGCTGGAGAGTATTGGAGGGCTGATCGAACCAAATGACCAATACCTTCTAACTTCCAACCCAAGTCAAAGGTGCTGCCTTCCTTCTCAATCTTTCAATCCGACCGGCCACACATTGGTCAAAGAACGGCAACAGCCGCAACATGGAGAGTGTTTTGAAACAAATATCTGTCAAAGAATATTGGGCCAAGCTGGGGCCAGTGTGTAGCCAGCCTATGGCGCTGCTACTTAGTATCAAGTGAAGGAAAATATTCAAAAATGACTGTTGGGCCAGGCTTGACACGAGTATGGTCCTGGCTTTCTCCAACAATGATTCCAAAGACATTGATTTTTGAAAATTTGTGAATAAGATATTATGTTTCAGAGCATTTTCCCACTCGGAACATCACCTTTCTTCAGGGACACCAAATAATTGACAAATTTCTTTCAGCTTACTGTTTCTATATTGTTGCAAAAATTTGTCAGACTGACATGAAGAACATGATGGTATCTAATTTTTGAGTTATACGAACACATTGATATTTTCCAGGGCTTTTTTCTCTATTTTTCCACTGACATGTGGCGTAATTCATGAAATGATTACTTCTCATTGGATGATTTTTTTTCTATTCTAGTGTGACACTGTGGGTAGTTGGTGGTGACAAAAGCTAAAAATCTCTGTCTCCACTCTCATGAATGTTTAGTTGCCACATGGCGAGCGTTAATTTTCACCTTCAAACAAGACATATAACATGCTTTATGTAACCAGGCAATGACGAACTCGATTTAGAGTGCAGTTATCTACTTTCAGTAAAATGGGGAATTTTCATTTTCTATTCAGTATATTTGGAAAATTCCCTTTTTTGCATGTAAACTCTCAGACAATCTTATTTCATGACAGAAAGAAGACTTGCTACAAGTATGGTACTACTACACCAAACACCAACTCTGGTCACATTGTTATATAATGCAATTTACAGCAAATAATGAGATGGGTTGGAAATGAAGGCAGTGTCTATCGGTAGTTGCCTCAAGCTCTTGTTAGGGAAAATATCTTATCTATGTCTTCCCTCAGGTTTGAACCTGGGACCGTGACAGCACCCTTCATGGTGTTAGATGAGAATCTCACCACCACCACACCACTCAGGCACTTATGTGCATGGTACTAATGCAACCTTCAAGTTCATATGCCTTTTGTAGTTATCAGTTTATGCATACTATTACCATATAATGAATAGAATGCACCCATCAACCCAGTCCTAAGGCTCCATGGGACAATCAACATACATAAATCATATTTATAAGTTTGTAGATAGTGTTCTTATAGTAACATACAAGGTGTTCCAGAACCTACCAAAATGAGAGCGGTGATAATACATGCTAAAACACACAATTTTTCCAATGAAATCCTGGGTTGCAATCCTCTAATTCGGGGGGATATGTGCATTACTTCACTTCAAAAGTTGTCAATATTAGCAATACTGCTCATATCATGACAAGCAACAGAGAAATTTCATCCTTCCAACCAAGGATGAGAAAATATCACTCACTTTACTTTCTAACAGTATTGCAGTATTGTGTATGGGGGGGGGGGAAGAGGGAGGGAAGAATGTTTTCCCTCTCATTCCCTGGGTTACTTTGAGACTTTTTCCCCCTTGCTTTTTTTGGCACCAGTGGCTTAAATTTACTTAATATGTGCTAACCAAAACAAAATAAAAAAGAAAAAATTACAACTCTAGATTTCATTGCAAAAACTATCTGTCTTGGCATTTACTGTTACCCTTCTCCTTTACTATAGAGTTCTGGGACACCCTGTCCATACATAACATAAAAAAAAGGTGGCATTTACCTTTTTCTATCCATTTCAATGCTGTCAATTATCTCATTACGTTGATCGACAACATCTAGCAACCTCTGGACGAGCTCGTCTTCTTTTGCTTTGTCTTCGTCTGTCCTTTGTGAAGCTACACAATGAATAAAAAAGAACTCAAATGCTGGTAAAAATGCATTTATGTATACATAATACATGACATTCATAACCATCATATATTATGCCATAAAAGACTAAACAATCATAAAAACAAACCTGGCTTCATCATTATACATCTTATTTGATATTCTAACTCAACTTGCTCTTCTTCAAGTCTCTGTGATCGCTTTCTGCGATAAAACAACAAAAAAAAAAGTATTGAAATCCTCACAAAATTTCAATAAAATTAAAATGAATAGAACATTTCTCCAAATCAGAAAATTCAATTGATTTCAGATAAAAGGATAAGATAAGTGAGGACTTAAAAAAATTATAATTAAGAAACAATGACATATGATATTCTCAGATGTTTGGTACAATAGACATGGAATAAGACATATGAAATGTGTCCTTACATGTACATGAGTTCTGCCTGCCTTCTGAACAATGCATTTTTCTGATTGACCAGCTCAAACAGCTGCATGATGCACTCCTCTTCTTCAACTGTTGGCTCAACATCTGAAAACACCAAAAAAGCACAGGCTAAATTCATGAACAGATAACAACATTCATATGTAATGATAATGAAATCAGTGCTAAAAACATCAAACAAAATTTCATTTCATTTGAATAATTTAATTTTATGCAAATTAATGCATAATTGTCCAGAGCTCTAAACAACACTTATATACAAAGATTGCTTCAAACATATTCATACTTGCGTACAAATGGAAGATTTTGGTGAACTTTATAATGATAACTCCTTCGTACATATTTATTAAAAGTGTGTGAAATCATTACACACTTTTGTGTGTGAAATCATTATATACTAATGTGTGTGAAATCATTACTGTTACCAAGGTGTATCAATTATAAATGTTCATTCTGATTAAAAGTAAATACAGTTGCTCCTCAGTATTCATGGATTTCTCTACCCCAGTATTCATGGATTTCTCTACCCCAGTTTTCTGGAAAACACTGTTGCAGTGATAATTCTCATATCAGAAGTAAGTACATGTTTAAACGAACATTTTAAAAACCACTCCTTAAGGTTTTTCTAGCGCTTCTAAAAATGTTTCTAGAAGACTGTTGTTTAAATGTTTCTGAAAGTGAAAAAAACCACTGAAACTATAAATGTGAAATTTTATCAGTAGTTTCATTTCGTGATATAAAGACTCATCAAAAGGTTTTCCAAAATTTGACCCGTAAGGGGTTCATAAAGGGGTGGGGCTCAAGTTTTTTTTTCTTCTAAATTTCAATTACATACACAATCAGACAAAAACACAAAAAACACAGTAAACGTCAAACACAAAACACTACAATATAGACAAAAAACAACAAACAGAAAAAAATAAAATAAACACACATTTTGTGACATATAGGGATTTTGCAATCCTTCCATTAGGTCTAGATGAGAGATATATTTGAAGTTATTACAATGCAACAGAATTGGTTACTATGGTATTTTCATTGGTTAAAATAGTATTGTGCTTGCTAATCTTATTTAAATAATATTCAGGTGGAAATAGTGAAAGATTGCATGGTTTTTTTTTTTACATTTTTGATAAAAAATTATTAAAAAAGTTTAATTTTAAGTAAATGAATCTCGCATATTATATCTGCATAATTTAAGTTTTTTTATAATTGACAGAATACCTTTTATGGAATTTGTAACATTAGTTTTATTTTTAATGCTACTCAAATAGCTCAATATACATGGAGCTGTATATGAGTAACTTTTTCAAAAAAATGTTTTATTTGTTTTTGGGACGTGGATATATTTTAAAACTTGCAAGGAAAACTCAAACTATTGACGCAGGCTAGTTTCACAGCTGCTGTTTACCGTTATCACAGCATCAATGAATCTATATCTAGATATATCAAAAAACAAAAACTTTAAATTCTATCAGTTGTTGTAACTACATTAGCTACTATATACCTCTGGGTCCACGTCTTGTACGTAGAAAGAGTTTTTCTGTAGGTGCGACGAAAAAGGTATGCAAGCTATGTTTTGCATAACTTCCATACTATAACCATCATTATTCAATTACATTAAATGGCTAACAGACATTGTGGTGTTCTTTAAAAAAAAACATAGCAGAGAATCACAAGACGCCCCCTTCTACTCCTTTCGCGCAAAAGCAGATATAAATGAGATGCCTAAAGAAAAGTTTATGAGGTTTGGGTTATTTGCAAATGTTCCGTATTCATTGTCACTCCCAGAACATAATCCCCGCAAAAACAAGGGACGACTGTAATGCGAAATGCGTCTATGTTTTCAATACACACCCGCTATGACGCCATTTTTAACCAGAACACATTTTACCTTGATCTCGATCTCGTATCATCACTTCTAAATCTCGACCTTGCTTCTCTAGATCAATCTGTTTTCCTTCAATTTCATTCATTTCTGCTTGTATTTCGTGTAGAGGAATTTTTTTAATCTGTAAGGGAAAAAATAATGACAGTTAATTATTTAACTATTTTAACAGCACAGCCGAAATCACTAAACCTCCTTCAAAATGCCATAACCTTTTTTTAATGGAAAAAGATTTCTTCAGATTTTCAGCCAGTGCAAACTAAGGGGGGGGGGGGGTATAGTGAAAAGTGTTTCAATGAGAAATAAACTTTTCGAAGTATTTGGGCTTGTCAATGATAAACTAAGAGGCGAGATACAGTCGAATCCTGTTTCCACAAACTCCAAGAAACTGGAAAAATCGCTTCATAATAATGAAATTTTGTTATAAAGGAATTCCAGATTTTTATATTGTTCATATGTGAACATATATGGAGGATTAGAAAATGTTTCATTATAATGAGATTTTCGCTATAACTTTATTTGTCAAAATGGGAATCGACTGTAGGCCTGTATCGAGAATGGACTGCATATTGGTGATGCCATTTGAAGAGTTTATAAAAAAAATTAAAAATTATAGGTTATTCATCTTACAGCTAAGCCTCTGCTCAAATAACAAACACAACAGTCAACAACAACTATTGCAATAAATATAAATATATATATATATATCAAAGCACACTACATGTGTTCACTCATAATTCAGCATGAAGCAAAATGACATGGTTAAGTATGCGAGAAAAAAAAAAATCAAAACTTTTCTTCAGAATTTGGCTGTATTCAATGAACATTACTTGCACATTAAAATTTTTTTTTTTCAGGAATCCATTTCATAATCATGAAAGTGGCCATCTCAATCTGAAATTACATAAATCTGGAATACAATTTAGACGTCATACTATACACATACTAAAAGGCCAAATAAAACTCATTTCCAAAAATTTTTTCTTTATTTAGCTCCCAAAATATTTAATTTACTTCTTCAGTTAATAAGTGAACAATCTTCATGTACATCTTTTAAAAAAAATTTAAAATCTTGGCAGTTAACTCAAGATCTAAATTATCTATTTGACATTGTAATGCTTTTATCTTGCAAACTGCACTGAATGCCGGTTTTTTTGTCTATCAACTTCAATTCTGTTGCCACGTATTTCAATTAAATGTCTGATACATATGTTACTGCCAAAGCCTGAAATTGGCCAATTCATCACAGGGCCAACCACTTTGCAAATTGGCCAATTTTGTTAAATATTATATATCCGGCAAATGTCCGGCTAGTTCGCGAAGTAGCCAGTGGTCTCTGGCCAAAGTCCGATAACAAAAGACATGATTCGAGACCATTGTCAAGTTGGTGGATTTTTTTTGTGATAATTTATATCCATGTTAGCTATGGCAACTGATCAAATTGCAGTCACAATGCTGTAATAATTTTTTTCCTCCAAAATTTGGATGTTTATACAGTGAAACCTCTTTTGTAGTCACTAGCGAGATGAAAAAATTCATCTATAAGAGAGGGGTGGCTGTTAATCAGTGGTTTGAAATGCATAATTTTATTATAAAAGGGGAAATTATTATTTGGCCATAAAAGATGAATGACCGCGTCTGAGGGATGTCCATTAAGATGGGTTTTACTAAACAATTATTTTTAGTTCTTTCTCTCAAATATAATATTTTTTTCTCTTGTGACATGGAGCTAATCCAGTACAGCTGCTATATATATAGACATGTATCACACATAGGTGATTAAAAAATAATTTGGCTCCTACCGGGCCATCTTGCATCAACACATTGAGTTTTGGCCAAGGATTTCCAGAGACAAGCAGCAAAATGGCTGACCAAAGTCCGAATCATTTCTGCAATTCATACTTTGATCAAAACTCGTGGCCGGCCCAGTCACCAATTGGCTGCACTTTGGGTTTTGGCAGTAACATACATATATTGAATCACTACTTAAGTTAATTAACAATATATAATCTATTTCGCTGCCATGTATATTGTATGAACAAAGTGTACAATAAAAAATTATGAAGATGAAAGAAAATTTCAACTCACCTCCCTTCGAGATGGTATAGGAACAGGGGGTGCTGGCCTCTTTTTCTTCTTCCACTGACTATCATCATCTTGGCTATCAGTTGGCGATTTTGGACTCTGTAGAGAATCAACAGACTTTGCTTTCATATTATCTTCATCTTTCTTCAGTTTTCCTTTTCCAGGTGAATCTTGCAACACCTCACCAGAATGGCCTACTTTATTTTGCGCGACTGGTGAGGGTGGTGGAGGAGCTCGCTTGCTCTTGAGAATTTTTGGTGATGGCGACGTCTGTAAGGATCTTGGAGATGGGGCCTGTATGGGTGATGATGGAGGTTCCGCATGTGTGTTCAAAAACAGTTCTTTCACATGTGGTGGCTTTGGAGCTTTCCTCTTTTTATGTGTTCCTGATACTGAGCCTGTTGGTGAGCTTGTATTACTTAAGCTTGGTGATGACTGGTGATATTGTGGCGACTTTGTTGTGGAGCTAGTTCTGATGGTAGGTAAAGGTGGTCGTGCAGGTGGTAATGAAGACTTTGTTTTAGATGCAGGTGATTGAAATTCTTGTTCCTCTTCCTCGTCCTCATCATCGAAAGCAAAGGGATTCTTGCTGTCATCATAATCATCTACTTTCTTAGGTACTGGCACCTTAGTTTTGGTATCATCAGCATCATCATCATCACCAAATGGATTCAATGTATCTGGATAGGATCCTGGTTCCACAAATCCAGACATTTCATCATCCTCGTCATCGCCAAAAGGATTTAAATCATCAGGATAAATTTTCTTCTCATCTGAAAATGGTGGCACCTTTTGTGATTCTTGTGAATTTTGTTCTTTTTCGGCCTCAATTTTTATCTTTACTGTTTTGGTCTCAAGTTCTTTTGTTGCATTATCTGTGATATCACTTGAGCTACTGTCCTTGTTCATAACAGCTATTTGTTCAGGTACATCAGCAGCACTAATATCTTTAGAATCTGTTTCTTCAACATCCTCTTTTTGGTTCTCGGGAGAACTTTCTGCCTCCAGTGAAGCACAAGTTGTCGTGTCTGGTTCTGATATAGACTTATCAATACTTTTTCTTGGCACAATTGGTTTCAGATTCAAAGAGGAATTGGCTTCATGGATGCTGGCTTCTCTGAGCTGTATTAATTCCTTAACAGAAAATGAAGTTCTTTTTTTTGAAGAGGAAGAGTCAATGCTGGGTGAAATTTTATCAACATCTGTGCTATCATTGGATTTGGATCTCGTTTTTTGTCTCATCACCACTTCATTTTCAGCATCAGCTATGAATTCATTTTGTTTAGTAACACTCATGTTTTCGGGAAGACTCCCTTTCCTATTCGACACTGATTCAGGACCCATAGCTGGTTCTTCGTTTTCAGTATTCATAAAGCTCTTTCTTCTAATAATAACATTATCAAGGTTATCATCAGAATTACAGATGTTGCTTTCTGAATGAACTTTCTCTAGGGAATCAGAATTTGAAATACTAGATTTCCTGGCTGATTGAAAATTAGAAATACTACTTGGCCTAGGCAAGGTAGAGGCTATGGAATTAGAAGGCCTTATCATGGGAATATCAAAGTTATTCTGCCTATTAGCGGCAGTTTTTTTGCTTCCTAAGCTGTATAATGAGTTCAAAGTTGTCGCTGAAGACTGTTTCATTTTTGGCACAAAATTAGTATTCAGTGAGGTTATATGCAGGGCTTCTCTGGTGAAGACACTTTGGTAAGACCCCTTGGAGTTGGGCTTTTCTGCTGCTTCTTCTTCTTGTGAACCAAAACTAGAGAATGAATCGCCTCTACTGGTCCTACTTAACATTTCATCATCTTTCGCTGTTTGTAGAAAAAATAAAGTTATATGGCAATAAACTATAACGCTCTGAGCTGAAGGAATCATATCTGCAGATTAAAATATATATATATAATTTAGTAAAAAATAAAAAATAAGGTGTTACACATTAAAACTTGTGTGAGCTGTTCCCTAAAATAACATTAACAAGTCCTGTTTTTTACTTGATGTTGTAAGCCGGGGCACCAGAACAATTTTTTACAAGTCAAATATTTTTTTTTGTTGAGGAAAAACAGGTTCAAAATAATTTTTCTTCCGACTTTTCCATGGCATAGTTTCCCCTTTCATTGTTGATAGATCAGTTAGGGTAAATTGATAAATCTGTGATTATTCATAATTGGCGGTTATTATGCAGAATCACTAATTGTCTCTGTAAGTTTGACAAATTTCCCTACATTTATCACGTTTACCTGTGATCACGCATAGTCGAATTTTTGATAATCACGCTTCTGCTTCATTTCCCTGACCAAAACTAAAAGAAAGAAATATAATTCAAAATCCTAACCTTCCAAATTTTGAATTTTTATTATTAGAGTTTGTTTTTTTTCCCTTCACCAAAATTTTCCCTGCCTTTCATCAAGCATTTTTATATTTCCTGACTTTTTGGCAAATATTTTGTTTTCCCTGATCACTTCCATTACCCTGATTTTCCAGGTGATGAGAACCCCATAAATAAATATAGAAGAAATCATGCAAAAAAATATCACTTAAATTCACCCACTTATCTGTATCTCCCATACGTGATGGGTACATGAAACATATTTTGCCATAAAAATTAAATTAAATGGGAAATAAATGTAATAAGTATGAAAATGTATAAATTATTATCAGTCTTGTATAATGTTAGCTTTCTTCACATTCACCAAAATTTTTAAACATAATCCATATTACCAATCATATTCATCATCGTAGACTTAAGTTTGAGCAAAATGTTCAGAAAATTTAAGTAAATTTCATGGTATTATATTTATACCAATACAACCCGGCAAATCATACATACTCACCAGTAAATGCAATAAATTCTGCAAAACGTATCAAATTTGCCAAAATGGTCAGTGATTATGCATAGTAACTGGCAAATTATGCATAATCATCAGATTTATTACATTTAGTCACACATACGCTGATGTAAATTCAACAAATATTCTATTGTTTTCATTCTGTTTTTTCATAACCACCCACAGAAAACATTAGGTGCCAATACTAATTTTCTAGTCACCATGATTTGGCACATGTAATTTGCCAAGCCGTGTTGTTAGTGATGATATGTAAATGCAGTATATATATATACCAGTATGCAGTAATTCAAAATAATGTGTAACTATTGGATCTATAAATGATAATCACTTAATTATGAATTGCAACTCAGTAAAATTCAATCTTTGAACATTAATACAAAATTGTGATATACCTAACAGGTTCTGGTGTAATTTCTTAAGTACAGATTTCTGTATATAAAAACCTTACTTTGATGAAATAAACCAGTATCAACACTTTTGAAGTTTTTAAGTATTCGTATTAAAACACCATAAAATATATACAAGTAAATGAAACTCACCTCCCTGTTCACTTTGTAAACATTCCAGAGCTTGATCTAAACTCATAGAAAAAGAATCATGGGGAGATAAAGAAGAATCACCATTCGTTAGTTCACGGTTGTTCAAATCCTTAGCTTCTGTTGTGCTTTGCACACTTTCTTGTAGGAACGAGTTTCTCGCTGAGTCAAACCTAGATGACAAAACTTTGGGTTTCGGTGTGACAGCAGGGCTGATTTCAGGAGTTACTTCTCTCGAAGATTCTGCAGAAGTTTCTAATTTAGACAATTGATTCTGGTTGCTTGGTTCAACAGCACCATTTGATCTACTAGATTTTTTCTCATCCCTAGGACAGACAGCACATTCGTATGAGCCTGGTGTGTCACTTTCAACATAGGCACCAGGCTTCAATACAGTATCACACTTGGAGCATTTGAAACAGGCCCTGTGGTATAGCTTTCCTTCCACCATAAGTCTTTCTAAAATAAACACCCTATGTTTGCAGTTCTGACAAGTTTCATGGGATCTGCCTGTGTTTTTCTGCTCCCCTAATGGCACCTGGAAAATTTCATAATAAAATGATTGAAAATACAGTAGAACTTGGTTGATTCAAATTTTAAATAATTCAAACTCTTACCAACTCTCTTAAAATTTCTATATATAATTTAATGTTAAATTTCTTGTTCAATTTAGATGTTTTGGATAATTTCAAGTTTGAGGGGGGGAAAAATAATGATTTTTATAGGAGCAAATTCAGTTTGGAAATATTCTACAAGAAGTCAGACTTTGCTTTTCTTGATCAAGTTGTTAAATAATAAGTTGTTAATAGCAAATTTTTAAAGACAAATAAAAGATTAAAAATTCTGTTTTTCCTCTACTCTTTTTTGTTATTGATGATTTAATGCCCATTTTAACATTGTTCAGCAGGAGTGCATCAAGAATGTGTACCACTTAATACCAATTATGTTTTTCAACTCATAGATCAAGGTGTAACATTCAAAATCAGAATCTTTTTGTTGCTGTTAAGGGTATGGAAAATATCAGAAAGTTCAGATCCTAATATGTTGATGAAAGTATATTTCCTTTACAGCTTAAGAATTATGAGCGAAACTTGGAAATCAGTTTTGTAATAGATGATCATGAACTGGTTCTGTAAATCAGTCTTTGAACATGGTCAAGAAATTCTGCAGTGATGCTGATTCCAGAAAAAAATGGAATAATGTGGCAGTAAAGATCAATTATATCATAATTATAAGTTATTAAAAATTGTTTGGGAAAGTTTTTCACAACTGATAAAATTTTAATTTTCTTATACTATTGTTTATTATTGATAATTAATATTATTAGTGAATGTTGGTAATTACGTTGCAATTTATAGTAATTTCACGGATTCAGGATAGATTAATTGAATAATTCAAACTTTCTTCCAGTCACTTTGGACTTCAAATTAACTAAGTTCGACTGAACTTGAAGAGAGAAAAAAAACCCACATTATTTTTACTTTCTTTACACTTTGATAAAACAACTACACACAACACAACAGAAGTTTGCTCACTTTTGCAGGAGAACCAGATGGCTTTTCTAAGTTGACACGCTTTAAAGCTGGTCTAACTTTATTGACTAGAAATAAAAATTCCATTGATTAAAACTTATAAGTTAAGAATACGATATATTCATCACATTAATGTTTTTATACACTTGAGAATTTCAGGCCAGTTTGAGAACCTTGGTAACTTATATACAGATTATTCACAGCATACAATATTTTTTCTTCAATAAATGAATGATTAATTTTTGTTAAGGAAATAAATTCAATAAATTATATAGTACTGAAAAGGTGGCTTTTCCAGTATTTCTGCAGACAAATAATAAAAAAATCCTAGCATGATCTATGTTAAAGCTTTAATTAACTAACAGGTAATAAATAATTAATGTCCCTAGGAGTAATTTTATTGAATAGGTGAAAAATATTTATCACTGTAAAATACTATTTTTGGTAATAGATTGGAATAATTTACATTCATTTATATCTGAATTATCTTTCTTGAAAAATTAAAATAAAAAATTGATAAAAAAAAATTAATTAATTTATAATTACAGAGGTACTTGAAAATAATTAATTCCATCATAATCCAATTAACAGTGGTGGGAAGTGACGTCCATTTCGGAGCAGCAAAATATAGGATTCGGAGCAGTTTTGGAGCAGATATTTATAAATTGCAGTAACAAAATTATTAATATTTATAATTATATCAAAAATAAATATTTTGTTACCCCCCCTTTTTTTCAAAAAAAAACTGCACTGTCTTTAGCTATCAAACATGTTTTCATCAGCTTGTTTTTTGTTTTTGGCGTTTCATGCTTTCGACACCTTGCTTGAAATAGCTGCTGTCATAAAATGATTCACACTAGTCTATTTGGCACAGCAACAGTTTAAATAGGCTAAAAATTTTCTATAAGTTTTCAATTTTTTTTATACTCTGAAAGAAATTGTTGCAAAATGGGAGAGAATTTCGGAAGATTCAACACGATGTTTGGTGATTTGACTCGTTATTTGGCAAAGTTGCTAAATTAGCATTCATAATTCGGTGGACTTGCTCTTTTTACTTGTGGAATGAATTTTTTTCCCATGAAACATCGGGATTTGACGTAATGCCGATCGACTATAGTAATTTTTGCTGCTTGCAGTGGCAAAACTTTGTTTTGTTACTTTACAGTGTAGTCAAACTACTTTCTAACAGAGACCATTATTTTTTCAAGGTCACGAGATAACACAACTACTACAGAAGATGGGAGGAGGTGCTGAGGAGTAAAACACGCTCTTCTTGGAAAGAATCGTTTTACAGTAAGCAGGAACAAAAATTTTTCGGCATCCTTTCCGAAATTCCGGGCATACTGAGGCAAAAATTTGCTATTTTGGCTATTTGGAGCAGAAAAATTCTAAAATACACTATTGAAACAGGATGGTGCAAGATGTTAATTTTGGCACAGTGCGGCACAATAGGAGCAGAGTTCCAACCCCTGAATTAATTTATTTACCAATCTATTTATATTGGTGGTTCTTGATGAAGAGTGTGAGAAAATGATCTTGGAGGGAATGAGAGCTGGAAAATATTCCAGGATTATAATCAAAACATCATGTAATTATTCAGAGTTGTAAGAATTTAAATTGATGTACACTGGAGGGGGGGGGGGGAGTGCGAAAATTACAGTTCCCTAGAGGTGCAAATAAGTAAAGAGATTAAAAACAGCTGATTTATGGATTAAGGTACAGGATTGTAGTGATAGATCAGGGTGGTGCGCAGCTTATATAGGGGTATCAATCAATTAATATGGATTGAAAATACATATATATATAAACAAATTTCCAACCATCAGAAAGTTTTTTTCATTTATATCATACAGATTCAAGGGATTCATAAACATTCTTACCTCTGTTCTGATTCTCAAAGCAATTGTACAGCTGCGATAAATAAGTTATAATGCTCAATCTATCAGGTCTAGCATATTTTACCATATCCTCAGCATCAAGAAGAGCTGGAATACCCAACTGCTTCTCTGCAGTACTAAAAGCCTATAAATACCATTAGAAAACATAATAAATGACCTGATAAATTACCAAATCATCGCCGGTAGATAGAAATACTGAATCAAGAAACCACAATAAAAAAAAACAAGATAAAAAAATGTACCTTTTTTCTCTCCAAAACTCCAATAAATAATACCAAAAATAAGATTTCAGTTAATAATGATTCAAATGTTTTGATTAATAGGCATGACACTAGAGTATTATCTAATTAAATTGGCAAAAAAAAAAAATCCAAGCTAGGTGAGTATGGAATTTGAGAATGTGCTATATTATTCTTAAATGAAAAATAATTAATAACATGAACATGCATGTAGGGCTTGGAAAAAAAAAACTTCAATGGGAATGATTTACACTTAGTTTATGAAAGATTCTCTACAAAGATCCCTGAATATATCCAAATATCTTGAAGTAATTTCAATCTCCAATGTGGTATAACCTTTTTAGACCCAAGCATTCATTTTTTCGAAATTTTCAAAATAATTTTGCATTTCTGAAACTCAAAAAATGTACTAACAACATAAATGTCAGCAAATCTTTATTTTTTCAATTTTTTTTCAAAGTTTCAATTTTTTATTTCTATTTTTTTTTTAATGAAAAAAATATAATTCAGACTCATTCAAATTTTTTGGCCAAAATGATGCAGGGTATATTCATTTCCACATACAATTTTTCCCAAAATGCTATTACTAAATGTTATGTAATAAATTACACTTTTCCCGGAAGCCATCTTCTATTGCAAAAATCCCTGGAAGTTC
This sequence comes from Pholcus phalangioides, assembly GCF_987345545.1. Lineage (NCBI taxonomy): Eukaryota > Metazoa > Arthropoda > Arachnida > Araneae > Pholcidae > Pholcus > Pholcus phalangioides. Next base: position 24,265,215 of record NW_028301602.1, read on the forward strand.
AACTTCGAGTGCTGCCCTCTGATGAAAGCTTCCGAAGCTCACATTAACCACATTTCTAACTCAAAAGTTACACAATCCTTTAGGTCAGGGCTTAACTCCCTGAGGTCAAAAGAAAAAATTCTAGTGAGATAAAGCCGCTATGGTGACTGCTAGGTCATAGTGGCAGACTCATGTCATGAGGATCTGGGTTCTAACCCCATTGTTGCCACAGTAGCAGTTGGTTGAAGTCAGTTTTCCGTGTTTGCCAATTTTAAGATGTGAATGAAGGACAATCTGTCCATTAAAAAGTCTTGGCACACAGAGCAACAGGCATATAATGGTACAATTATTCAGTCACTTCACTCATAGTTATAAAAGCTAATGGCAGATGGCAGCACCACACATAACAAGCATTACACAGAAACAAACTTCACGTCAGGTTCACAACATGTACATGGACATTCTAACATGTACCAATTCATTAGAAGTTCTGCAGAGGAATATGGACAAGGTGCATGTGTGGCACCAGGGTCTAGAAGAGATAATAAAGATACAGTGATATAATGATAAAACACTTCTATATAACGATACTCTGCAGACCAAGAAAAAATATTGTTGTAGAGGAGCTATCATTATATCATCAGGCATAGCCGAACTTGTGCTGTTGTTGGTATCTCTCCTGAATTGGCATTGTTAGTACCCCTCATAAAATGCATGTTAAGTAACACCCTCAAGAGAACAAAGACTGGTTGAGGAATTTAAAAAAAAAGTGAAGTTGTTCTGGAGTGAAATATAAAATATATCATTGTAATGGTTTCAAAATATCCTGACAAAATATCGTTATAGAGGGGTTCACATATGTAGTGGGGTACTCGGGGACCCATTCCCCCCCCCCCTAAGCTGACCAAACATTAGAAAAAAAATTTAACATTTCAGTGAAAAAATTGAAATATCAGAAGAAATACCCTTCATATGCTGCTGTATTTAACTAATTTCTGTTAATTTAAATGCTTTTTTCAAAATATCTCGAAAAAAATTGTTGTGCCTCCTCAAAGGATCAATTCTGTGTATGCTCCTGGAGGAGTTTATCATAGTAAAAGATATCACTGTATCGAGGAGTTCAGATCAAAGCAATTCCACCCAAAATTTGGAAAAATATCCTTTTAGATAGGTTTATCGTAATATTGAGCATCTTTGCAGAAGGGTTTATTGTTATTTCAAGTATTATTGTGGTGAGGTTTTACTTTATATTGAATTTTTGTTAACTCAAAATAATATAAATTTTTGGAAGCACTTTTTGGTATCGAAGCTAGACTTTAAGAAGCTTCTTTATATGGTTTATCAAAATAGGTTGTTAACAATTACATAAAATATCCACAAAAAGAATATTATGTTAAAAAAAAACACGAAATTCCTACTTACCAATGAATTATTATGCAATATGTTTTCTTTAGAGAGAGATTCAAATTCACTGTAAAAATAATAACAAATTTATAATTGTAATACCCAAAGCATGACTGTCCGAAGAAATGAAAAATACCAAAGTTGGAAACAATATAATATTGGGAGGGGGGGGAGGGAAAACTAACTAATGATATTCACTGTGCAATGGCAAATGCCATACTTCGTATGGCAAACAATTTTGAACATGATGAAATTAACACTAAAGTTAGTTTTCATGCAAGTTAGTATCAAGTGCAGATGAAAATAATTTTGCAAAGACTTTCACTCTCATACCATACATAGCATAGTCTACAACTAATATGTTTTCCGCCCCCATTTCCCGCAAGGAGGAGAAAGCTTACAAGACTCTTGCCTGTGAGGGAAGCACTGACTGCCTTTTTTTTAACATTCCAGGGAAAAAGATCCAAAAAAATCTGTATAACCTTGGTTGAAAAATTAATACAGAAGAAGCCACTGTCAAAGGGGACTAGAAATTAGCCAATCTCTGATATAAGTCAAAGTTTTTATTTGGACGCAGAACTTTTTTCTATTTCAGTGTTAAAATTTTACATTAAATCAAAGTTCTCTTCATTTAAGTCAAAGTTTATGGGAATGAGGACAACTTAAAACACCAGCATTTAGCCTCCCAATGAGAATCTATGGGTATGGCATTCGTAATGCAAAAGATTGCCAATCGTTTTAAAATATGTAGATTTTCCCCTTGGGGATCAAAATGTATCAAGTATGGATCAGTTCTGAGAAGTGGATGATTTGCTGTAGAGGCAAATGCTATGTTCCCAACATTGATGATATGGTACTGATTTGCGATGAAATGTCTGATATGGGTATTGTTGATTTACTGCACGAGAAAGATGATAATTCATGGGGCAACCATGATTCTTGTTTTTTTTCTCTTTTGATCAAAGAAGCGACTTTTACCATTGGTACAGTGCAACATTTTATGGTGAGCGAGTCAATGTTGATTTGTCTGTTGCGAAAAGCTGATTTCTCACGAAAGGACAAAGAAGGCAGTAAAAAATCACTACATTTTTGTAGGAAATAATCCTCACTTTATTTATAATTTATTTCATTTATAAGAGTATCATGTACATGTTCATTTCCACTATATATAGTACGTAATTTAGTTTATTTCTAAATATTCATTTAATAATTATATAAAAGTGCATTCAATTTATTTTTTGTGAATATCTTCATCTACAGTAGTTTGGCATGCCTTACTAATACAATATTTGTAAATAGCAGTTATTTCAATATATCTTCTTTTTTTTTTTCACTTCGAAATTAGAATTTCCGTTAAGCTGATCTAATGATAGCTCAAAGTTTTTTCTGCACATTCGACTGTATATTTATTAAGAGATTTATCTCATTCATTATAAATTGATAGTGTGAAGAATTAAATAAATTAGAAGACAAATATATAAAAGCCCCGCTAGAAGTCGTGCCCTAGGGACATGTTGAAAATCTTAGCATGGAGGCCCAGCTCGTGAATATGGGAGGGGAGGAAATGTGCTAACATATCACACAGAATATTAGTCAACTACAAGTAAAAAAACATTAAATACATAAATTTCATGCTCATTAACAAAACTTACATCAATTCGGGATAGTAATGGTGTATAATAGCACAAAATGCCAGGCCATCCCTGAAAGACGAAGCCATGTCAGTGACGTTGACTCCATTATAGCCTGCTGTCACTTTTTTGGCCCAGTTTTCAAGGCCTTTCAAGCCCCTTGATTCTGCCATTTCTTTTACTGGTTGTCCTTAGAACTAAACAAGAGGAGAAAATTCATTGTTATGAAATTACCTACTTGATAATTGACAATATTATTGAAAACATTCATTTCGAACCTCTACTGAAACCAATTTTTAACATTGGAACGACTTTACTTTCATAGTCTTTATGAAAATTTTTTTGAAATTTAATGAAAACTAGTCTAGAAAAATGAGGTAGGTAGATCCGCCTTTTCAATACAGTAATACCCTGAATTATGTAAGAAATTAGTTCCAAGAGTAATGATGGAAGTAGGGGTACATTTTTCCAATGGTAATACCTCTCCAGAGGACTAACTAAGCTGGAGCAACTAGGACAACGCCGCGGGGGACCCGAGCAGAAGCGGGTTCCCAAACCCCTCCTTTTCCTGGTTATAACCCTTTCAAGAAAGGTCCAAGAAAACGTCTGCCCGGGCAGCGAGAAGGCGCAATAGGGCCTTTTCCCCAGAAGAAACTTGCACATTTTCTTACTTTCTTGTCTTTTTTATGAGGACTCTATCAGGGAAACATTTCTCTCCGAGAACGTGACTTCAGAAGCTTAGAAGCTTTCAGGATTTGTCCAAAATGCATCTAATTGAAAACAATCATTTTTAGGCCGGGATTGCAAAAGATCGGTCAACTAGATATAAAACTTTGAAAAAACAACCAATAATTTTGTTGGTTAAATTTTCTCGAATGTATAACCGATGCGCTCATTAGCTGCATTTTTCTAGTTCTATAAAAGAACTTTTATCGAACATAAGTCGGGGTATTACTGCATACTAGAGTCAGAATATTAAAGAGTATTTCTTCTGTTTTTTCTACCAGAGATGAGAATTTTTACGTTTTATTTAAAAAAAAGTAATACATGTTTAAAAATTTAACATGCTTTCATTTCAATTTGTTCCCCATCATTCAGTGGGGGGGGGGGGGGAAATCAAGAACATTTGCAGAGTATTACAGAATGGCATTCAATGCATCAACATAGGCGGAACAGACTTGGAAGGCTGGGGGAGGCACGATGATGATTATGATGCCAATTCATATATATATACATATCCATTAGATCAGTCGGCTCCACCAGTGACGCCGGGGGGGGGGGGGCCACCTCCCCGTATCTTTGCCCATGCGCATCTGATTTGTAAATTTGATAAAATGGTCATTTTATGCTCATGACCTACAGTTAGAAGCAGGTTTCAGATGGCTATTTTTCCTTACCACAAACAGAATTGTATCCGGATTCATAATCAGATGGGGGTCTAAAACCTTTTTCCAGATGCGACCATCATTTATGTCCACAGCACCCACATGGCGATTCTTACACACGATTGAACTAAGACAGAGTAAAAAAAAATTTCTAATTGGATGGTCCATAAAAATTCTCATGAGGACGAAATCACATACAAATATTGAGCACTCCTGGGTTTTTCAGTCAGCACCGTGTTGCTCGCGAGCAAAAGGTTAAAGATGCATGCGATTGAGGTTGTTGCGCTAAACTGCGCGGCAAAATAAGATACCAAGGAAGTCGAAAGCCTACAACTGGAGTTGTAGCAGCTCCATCAGACACGCATGTAATTGGCTTTCTAATCCCACGAATATAAGAAGAAAACTTGCACCGTATAACATTTGGCATACACAGACACACAAGAGACAGAAGAAAAAAACAAACAAAATGCTCTTTACAACCGTACTCGAGCGAAACGTGCTCAACACAAAAAACAGAGAATTTAATAAATCACTTCATACCAAAGAAAAAACGTTTCGACACCTTTTCAGACAAGTTGGGGGGGGGGGGGGGGGAAATGGGTACAAACGGTTTTTTTTTAAAAGAGGTCTCAAAACAAAAGGATCGTAAATTAGACTGAAAAAGACGGCTTCGTCATGCGTTGACGGTTCTGAGGAACATGTCGGAACTTAAGATATTTCTTGACTAGATACTTATTTTGCATATGAAAAGGAAGTTCATTTTCTTTATTATGTTCTTTTAGATGCCCTTAACCTACATCACAAAGTCGCCGGCATAGACATACCACTACTACTAGACTGCATATGCACTTCGTAAACATTCTTCTGAAGAATTTATAACGAACTGGTGCATGAGTTCCCTCAACGCAGGGGTGCACAACTTCCCATCCGCGAAAGGCGTACGCAGGGCCGCCACTAGATACTTTGTCATACGGGGCAAGCCAGCATTTTGGCGCCCCTTTCTGGTTCAGCGCCCGGGCACAAGATCCGCCTGCTCCCCCCTAGTTGCGGCCATGGGCGTATGTAAAAAATTATCAATCTACACAACACGAAACGCTTGTGCACCCTTGTTCTACGTATTTTTGTGTTTGAGGTGTTCTTGTAATACGTTCGAAGTACAGTAAAACCCCGATAAGTCGTCACCTCATGTTATCGAGAAATTATGACGACTCAAGCGAAGTGCCATCAGATTCAATGTGCAATATTGTGAAAATCGTATAAATTTAAAGTAATATAGCATTTATTAAAATATGAATCAAAATTACAATATTAAAATTTATAGATTGCAAAATTGGAATTTGTTTTTACCTTTTTTAATCTCTTATTACTTAAATTATTGCAGTAAAATAAAAGCGTACACTTTGATTTATACTAGTAATTTTTATTTTTATTTAGACTAATCAGAGCAACTTTTAGAATAGTTAGTTTTTCTTTACAATAGAACTATTGCTCATTATTTTACATATATACATGAAATTTAAAAAATTTTAGCGTTTTAATTCATCAGTAGTTCATGATACAACTACAAGGTAATCTTGGTAATTGTTATCATGGTAATCTTTCACATACTAATTACAAGGTAATCTCGAACACAAGGGCCCCGGATAGGAAAAAGCACACATTAGAATACCTTAACTTTAGAAAAAAATGTCTGATTTTTCAACAAGGATAATTTGTTTAAACTTGAAGCCCTAAATTAGTGAGACCCATGCAGAAATCAGATCTAGCTCGAATAGTCCCTAACGTTTCAAAAATCTTAGTCGTCGGCAAATGAACTTCCCCAACGTAACTTTCGTTACTTAAACTGTTCTGCTTTGGTACATAGGCTCGTTGGTGACTTTTAAGCATACGACAATGCTGTTAACAAGCACCTTTTTTAAAGGGAGCCATAAAAATAATCTGTTCCTCTCTCTCTCTCAAACTTTTTCATAGTGACGAGTAAACCGAAATAAGTGACGAATAAACGAGGGTCTGATAATATTGTTGTCTATGAAAGCTGGAGGGGACTGAAGAAAACCGACGACTTAACTGGAGTGACGACTTAACGAGGTTTTACTGTATTACCAATCTTCCAAATTGGAAGTGAAAGCGATAAGTACCTGACATTCAGCGATCGTGATACAGTGAAAACCGCGTATAACGACGCCTTCTGCAACGATAATCGCCAATATTAACGATATTACTCTCTGGTCTCGGTGCCTTTCCATAGTGTTCATAGAAGGAATTCTATAACAATAACTACTTTATAGCGATACGCCTTGCTCGTTCCTTGAATATCGTTATAGAGGCGTTTCACTACAATAGTTTTTCCTCTGTAGAGCAGCGTTTCTCAACTGCTCCTGACATTAGTGTCAAACTGAGCAGTGAGTGATTCCACATTTTATTTCCATTTTTCGTATCACCGGGCTTTTCACTCAAAAAAATAAAAATAAATAAATAAAAATATTAATCGGGCCGAGGCTTTCAAATGTTGAGAACCACTGCTATAGAGACTTTTTTTTTTGAAGAGAAGACCGGCTCGCATTTGCACTTCGAAGTTGGAAAATCATTTTCAGCGCCACCTGCAGGATTGAACCCGGCTCTCATGATACCCACACGATCGCAGGTACAGTGGCAATAATAGTCATTCTCGTTCACCAGATGAAGAGCTGTAATAGTGATGGATTTCACACAGCTAATTATAACATTATGGTAGTCACGCGGTTGCTTCAGTGAATTTTGAGAAATCCCTTCTTGACGAGTCTTTGCATCATAAAATTAAGATACTGACAAAATTTCAAATTTATAGTTTCAGCAGCTTTCACTCGGCATGATTTCTCTACATAAAATTTCAACTCCTCTTAAGGGTCGAATTTTGAAAAACCGTCTTAGAGAGTCTTTATGTGTCATGAAATAAAACTACTAGTTCCAAATAATCAAAATCTATCCCGTTTACGATCTAACGCAGACCTTGAATGGTTTTATCTAGGTTATATCGCACAGAAGCTATACGCAAATTTATGCACTTGCATGTACCATCATCATCGTACTCCCCCTCCCTTCAAGCCCATCTCCGACTATGGTTCATATCCTAGACTTGCAATAATTTATTGTAAAGATAACACACTTTCGTACTACTGTCACGCGAGGAACAGCTTCGTCAGAGACGTTTGAAACACGCCCAAGAACAGAACTTATAAGGAACACGGCATGGAAAATTACCTTTTAATCGCCATCGACACATTCATTAATCCTAAAACCACTGATTACAATCGATAAGATCTGACGATATAAGCTGCTGTTAATTTCTTTCCTGTGGCTTGACAAATAACTCCTTCCACCAGTAGAAATTTTAGATACGAAATCTTTTATCTGAATTTTTATTTATTTTTGATGAATCTAGTAATTGAGTGATTTGTGTTCGACGTGAAAAAAATCCAAGTTAATTTCAGGTTAATTTTTTTCGTTCATTCGATCCGCTTCACAGACTATAGAAAAAAACGAGTAACTCTAGACTAATTAGACTGCATTATGCTAATTTATTTCGGTAGCATTATTAGTTAAAAACGACGAGGGCGAAAAAACAAAAGCGACGGATATACTTTCTACATACAGAACAGGTTTCGGTCTATTCAACTGGAAAAGCTGTGTGCACGCGAAACAGCTCAAGTTACACGCTGCCCGTTTTAATGATGTCTGGACTTGGATCGGATACAGAGTCCAAGAACCTATTCAACTCGCTTGATTTCAAAACGAGCTACGGAATGAAATATTTTACTTAAAAGAAATTTGACTAATGAATAAAAATTGGCCATTGTTTTGAATTACATTCAAACAACTTTATCGCTTCCTGTAAAAATCATGCAATTTTAACCCCTTCGCTTACAAGCGAATTGGCAAGGAATTCGGATGCTCTTTATTTGACGAATCGTCAAATCGTAACCTTGTGTCCCAACCTAACTGCACGTTAGAAAAAAAGGAAGAAGAAAAAAAAAAAAAAAAAATGAAAGTCGTAATATTAAGTGCTTCGATAGTAAAAGTGGTTAAATCTCTACTGCGGATGATAAAGCATCCGAATTATGGGTAAGACATTGATGACATTTCGAGGATAAAAACTGCAGGACACTAGAGGATAAATATTTCGCACAATAAATAGGCTCCCAAACCCTCTCACGATTGTAATTTATTATTTTAATATAAATACACACAATTTCTGTTCACGTTTTATAAAAGTTTCGATTTGCAATCAGCAGAAGTGAAAATACTTGACATTCTGATTCAACACCGTCGGCATCTATCATCGGGAAAACACTAGTACGTATTTTCTCTGTTGAAATAACCCCTTTTGAAATCAATTAGGTTATTCAAATTAGCTTCTAGCCTTGTAAACGGAAGCGAAATCTTTCCGGTTTTCGATTGTGAAACAGATGCGTCTAGGCCGGTATTACACTATAAAAGTTTGATACAATCCCTTGTATAAAACTCAAAAAATTCAACCAATAAAGTTCATAGGTTACATTCGAGCAAATGAAACTGATAATCTTATTGGTGGCATTTTACAAGTTTTATAAAATTACTTTTATCAAACTTTTATAGTGTAATCCCGGCCTAATTATGATCGGATGTACGTATATCTAATGAAGTACGACTCTCTTCTGAATCTACGATTTCATGCTTGTGAAACAGCGAGACGGAAAATCAATGGCTACTCCATATTTCCAATGTCTGGATATATCATGCAGATCTCCAAAGGGAACTGGAGGGGGAGGGAATGTACATTCGAGAAACATACTGACCAGCGGAGGTGACATTCACGCCAGCCAGTTCGCTCGGAAACGATCGAGAAATATCAGCAACCAATAATTTAAATCCAATCTTTTTACGGAACAGACCGACAAACATGCGACAAAAGAAATCTTACCACCTCTTTAAAGGACATGGATGATCAACAGAGCAGATTTCCACGTGCACAGAGATAGGCTCGATGTAATGTCAACCTACGACCATTAAAAATGAAACTCTCATTGGGAAGGTAAAAGTTACACCCATAGTCATTGAAATGAGAATGACGATAATAAGCCGGTCTTCCTGTTGTTGATTACGTGCAGTTATACTACGGTGCCTATGAATCACTACCTCGACCATGTAATGCTAAGAACACTTGTTTTTAGATAACACCTTCATTTTCATAAATACCTGATGAGAAGCATGTGCAATGTCATCAAAAATATAGAAATGGATGAGAGCCAATTATGATTCATCTGTACATATTATAAGTGAACTTGAAACCCAGTGGCGTAGCCGGGGGGGGGGGGGAAGCAGAGGGAGCGATTGCTCCCCCAATTGAAAATTTTGCCTACATTGGCGCCTATTTTTCTAAATGACTTTGATCTTTAAAAAAAAGTTGAAAAAAATATGTATTGACTTTTTCATTTTCTAACTTCATTGACTAAAATGTTAAGGAAAAAAAAAATCGACATTTATATTTGCGCCTCTTGCAGTTTCACGGTGATTGGGTTTGTACCAATCCTTAAGAGAAGAAGGAAAAAAAAGAAAGTGGAGGTTTTCATTATACCATTTTTGACAATTACTCTCAAGCTCTTCATCTGGAAGCATGTTCAGATCAGCCCCTGTTCCCCCCACCTTTATTAAAGGGCAGAATCTCTCTTGCTCGCTTCTAGCTGTAACTTTTTTCTCTGGCTATTGGTCGTTCTCGGTAGAGCTCCTAGACCTTTCATAGGTATGAGGATATGGCGTTCACGAAATGCTCATTCTGTTCTGAAGGGCCACCAAGAGCATTGACTAAGGCGCCTTTTGAAGAAATTAGGCACAGGAACCTATTGTGGACAGACCACTGAATCTATGAAGTAATGGCTAGGATTCAAGCTCCACGAAGTATCGCCTTTTCTTTGGGCGCTTTAGGTAGAGTTTGAGCTCCTAGAAATACCACTTTGTGTATGGGGGACTTAGCTAGATTCATAGTGCCTAGTATTGCCACGTTATCTGCAGGTATCTTGGCAAGAGCTACTAGCTTGTGTATAGGGCAGTGTCAAATACTAGGAAAAGGTGAAAAACAGCTATGGGCTTTTGAGCTCTAAAAACCCAAGATTTTGGGGCACAAAAGGGGGTTCTGGAAGAGTTTCTTAAAGGTGGGTAAATAAAAACCTATAATCTTTAGTCAATAGAGCTTTGATATGCAAAGAATGGTAGAGGAAATTATAGTCTTCTATATTTGTACGATAATATATTATACGGTGATAGAGTGCATAGTTTTATGTCAAAACGTGACTTTTTCAGAAACATTATCCTTTTTCATGATGTAATTTCTCTTTTCTATGAATCACTGTCTGTTTCATCATTATGCATATACAGCAGTGCCGAATCGGAGAAATTATTCCATGGAAAAAGTTATGGCTGGTGTGTTTGTTAACTCATGGCATGTATTACATCTCCCCTCCAATTAATCCAGTGTTTCTTAAACTTTTGGCACCCGTGCCCCCCCCCGACTTCGTCATCATTTATCCGTGACTGCCCAGAATAGCCTGGCGCAGGGGGGGGGGGGGGTCTCGAACTTTTTTCCTCCCGAAGTGCCCCTTTCCCCTATTCAATGCTTATCCACAACCTCCGTCAGCTCCCTAGAGCTGTTAAACGTTTTTTTTACGAAAAAAATATTTTCGAAAAACCTTTGTCGGGGACACCACGGAGCATCCCGAAGGTTTTTCAAAGAGATTCATTGTTAAACTGCTCTGGGGAGCCACGGGCGAGCATTGATTAAAGTAACGGGGCACCGCAGATGGAAAAAGTTTGAAAACCCCTGCGCTAGTCTGTACCATTCATCACTCATATATTTTCATTCCTCTCTGATTTGTTATAAAACACATCATGAATTTATTTCACTAGAAATAAATATACATATACTATGCGCAATGCCTTTTTAAGTTGTTCAACTCCGAGCTGAGAGAGAGAACTCCCCTTTAAATAGTATCTCCAAAGGAAGCCGGTAGATAATAAAACGTAAGAAATACTTCAATCGATTCATACACCTGCCACTTTCACTTCGATTCGGAAGATGAGCAGTGGCATCACAAACACGCATCAGAAATACTTGAATAGATTACAGACACACAAGACAATTTCTAGCTCACACTAATTCGTTTGAAGCAGTGGTTCCTAAACCTTTTTGGATTCAGGCCATCCTCCGCTTGTCCGTCCGTCTGCAATCTAGTAGTATGTGATAACCACTGCGATCGTGTGGGCATCACGATGGATTCATCCCGGTTTGAACCCCACTAGTGGCACAGTCGCGGTTGACTGAAAAGCGAGTCTTCTTTTTTTTCAATTTAGGTACGAATGTTAACCTATCTTTCGTTTGGAAAGCCTTCCCGCAGAGAGCAGACAGGCTTCCACCGTGGTATTTGCATAACACGAAACTTCAGGTATCTGCCAGTTTTACTTCTAATATGGAAGACAGGGCAAAACTTCTCGAATCGAAACCATGCATAACTATGACATCTTATATACGTTATGGTCACGCATAATATAAGAAAGAACTTTCCGGCATGCATTAATTTGTTAGAAATTCCATAAGAGAAATGTCTTGGAAGTACATGCACGATTGAGTAGAAGTAGTGTACATGAGATACACACACACGTGCTTACGATACGAGTGTAAGATGATAAAAGCGATTAAATGGAAGCATGAAGATTTCTCTGTACTTTCATATCTTGGAATAATTTTAGAGAGAAAGAAAATATATATTATTTCTTTTTTTTATATATATATATTTTTTATTCTATCATTTTTTATATGTTAATCTAATTTTTTTTTTCAAACTACCTGTTAGGGTGACTTCCCAGTTGTTTTTGGTGTTTGCATTTGTATAAGTACACAAAACATAAAATGGAATTTACATTTTTTTTAAATTAATTAAAATACATTAATCAAATTGAAAGCTAATTAATTTAATTTGAAAAATAACATCCACTGAAAACAAAATAAATTTGATTTTTTTTTAAATTGGGAAATTTAAAGTTCTTTCCACTAATGCATAATTTTAAGTTTGCGCCTTAAGCACGAACAAAAAAATGGCGCCTTTCCCAATTTCGCTCCCCCATGGACCAAAACCTGGCTACGCCACTGTTGAAACCCCTTCAAGAGGGCCACCACCCATTTTTTTTTGGGGGGGGGGACTGGTTCTTCGGGAAGGTCGCCACTTCAGAGAGGGAAAATAATATGCAGTCGACGCTCGATATAATGACCCCTCTTCGTCCCGTCGAAAACGTACGTTGTATTGGGAGGGTCGTTACATCGAAAGTAAAACATATACAATAATCGCACTATGAAAACATTTGGGACTTATCCTACTAGTCTATGTATGCAATAGAATGGTCGTTATAACGAGCGTCTACTGTGTAAGGGAAAAATTCCGGAATAGAAAAAAATGGTCATATAGAAAGGTGGTACTTCAGAGAGGTTTTATTCAGTGGCGCTTTGGAGCCAGGGGTGCTCGATCAATCCCATTTTTTTAGTACGTGGTCGAGCAACCCCACAATCAATCCAGAAATCAAAATCTCCCACACGAAACTAAAGTCGAACGAACACATACATAAAACACTTCCTTACCCCACATTCCACTTTATACGCTAAAATATGTTTATTGATGTATATGTCTGTCTATTTAAATTTAACCCTTTGAATACTAACGGAGCATAAATGTCCCACTAAGATTTCAAAATTTACTACTGGGACAAAAATTATGCAGAAGCTAATTGTAATATATCCGTCATAAAGCTAGACCAGTTACTCATGTTTTATCTTGTTACTCAGGCGCTGAAGAAAAAAAATTCCAAACTGAATTTATTGTATTTGTGACTTATTTTGTCCATTTTAATATTAAATGAGGTAAAAAAAAACGTGATCAAAGGGTTACTACAGTGGCTCTAGTGAATTTTCATCTCTGTAGGTCTATATGCTATTCAGTCACCGACATGCAAAAGAGTTAGGCCTATCACCCAATGCAGTGAAACTCCTCTTAAAGGTCACCTCTCTTTTACGGCCAAATAATAATTTCCCCATTGTATAATAAAAGTATGCATTTCAAACCCCTGATTAACGGTCACTCCTCTTTTATGGACGAATCTTTTTGTCCCACCGTTGTCCGCAAAAGAGAGGTTCTACTGTACCTAAACAAAAACAAAAAAAAAAACGGAATTTCGTACATGTTTGCATTTACTAGCAGCGAACACTTCCAGAGAGAATGCTCTCTCTTTTTTTTTACAAAATGAATGCTTAATTCACGAATCAGTTCGAAACGATCGATTACTTTTTCGAATAAAATTATAATTTGAACATTTTTGTCTAAAAATGGACATGGTTTCAGAAAGCTTGTAAAAAATCCGTATTATTTTTCAGTTATTGAGAGTTTTCTTAGCGTTTATATCGACGTTTTTCTTTCGTAAGAAACCTAAATTTAGCAAAGAAATGCACTAGGGCAAATTCTACAACCACAAAATATCTGAAGAAGAAACACGAACAATGACCCTCAACCAGTTGTTTGTGAGCAACCCTTTAAGGTCATGCCAAGTCTTTTAAGAGAAATCATGTTTTGCATATAAAAATCGTCCGCAATCTATCACGGAGAAGATCAAAGCAAGAAGCAAGTGCATTCATAACTAGTTCCATACTACCCAGTCTCGAGGCCGGTATCAAAACAATAATGAAAGCATGGAGGGGGAAAAAACTGCACTAGAAGAATTTTTTTCCTCACATAATCAGACTATTCACAGGGAATACAATGGAATCCCCTGAGCGAAACCGAACTTCGAGGTAAGAAAACCCGGAAAATGAAACCAGAGACTCTTTTAGGAATTTTTGGGCGTCGCCCACATACACTATCAATCCTTCCCAATGCTGGGAAATAGGTCATATGTAGAAAGAACTTTCTTGCTGTCTTTTACACTAGCGAAAAGGTCGGGTGGGAGGCCCCCTAAAAACACAACACCTCATAACCGCAGTTTACTCTCTTGAAATAAAATCGCGAAAAAGAGATGTGTAGGAATCTACTTATTTCCATTTTTCTGTTCTTTTAGAATTTTTAGACACTTTTTCCCGTCATTCTCCTACAGTGGAATCACGAAAGAAATCACTGTGATTATCTGACTCACATCATAACAAAAACCTAAAATTCTTTCAAACAGGAATATGCTGTGTTAGAAGATACACTCAGACAGAAACACGCGTTAATGCTTTCTGAAGCGAAACGTTGAGGGAGGCACATCATTTTCCAAGGAACAAAGATTTTGACCGAAAATCATAGGGTCTGTGCCTATCCGCAATTTACAAGGATATTATTTGTGATTTCCTGACCGCTGTTTTCACCACGAAACGAACAACAATGGTCAAATGGGCTTTCGGTCAAAGTGAAAGTGTCTGGACCCAACCAACAAGAATTCATTTGAGTTTAATGGCGTGATAGCAATTTGCACTTTCTGGATGCAATAAAGACCCTAACAAAAATATAGGCATTTATTATTTTATTCAATAGGCACAACGAAAGTATACTCGTAACTCGACGTGTGCTATGTCACACAGCCTAGCTATATTCCTTCACGGTTGCTGAAAACGAAAATAAAGTTTACTTATATAAATTCACAGGCGTTGATAACTACTTAAAAGTCCTTTGTCAGTGTTTTTCCATCAAAGATTCGATGTAAAATACATGAAGAGAGAATAAATCAATTTTTCCCCTGTCTAGATGCATTTCTGATTCATAATTTTAGGGAGTCTGAATCATGGGAGAAAAGAAAAAATTTTGACAGATTAAAATTTATGTCCAACTTCGCACTTCAATACCAATAATGTCCTTCAAAATAATTCCAGAGCTGCTCACTCATCTGGCAAAATCCGGTGATGGACGTCATTTCCCGTATTTAAGCAATACATTACAACTATTCCGTCATGTTTAGACGTAATCTACGATTTACAATTAATTAATATCACGAGTGAGACAGACGGACGTGAGAGATGCGTAGTGGCCATGAGAAGGCCACGCTCTCATTGAGGAAGAAGACTTAATATAAATGGTATATTCTTCATTTATTTTTTACTCCCTTAGTTCAACCCATTGTCCTCGTTTAGCGATAAAAGATTACGAACAAAACCAAAATGAAAAGAAGCGCATGTACTACAAACGAGATTAAAATAAAAATAAAATAATAACGCTTGATAACAGTCTTCGTCGTCATCATCATCACGTTGCCATTGTTCCAGTTACCTAGAAAATATCCGAAGAAATAAAAGAAGAAAATGGTCGCAGAGAGAGAGAGAGAGAGAGAGAAAAGATCCATGGTATCTCACGGCTGGATGATTACGATGATGAGATAATAAAAACTGATTCCTTTCCCAAATGCTATACTGTGCTACGGTATGAAACTCAGAAGAAAGTTTTTAAATTGTTTTGCCAGCTCATATGCCTTAAGGGGCAGTTTGTCATGCAGACATTATACTCGAAATTCCACTCATGATAAAGAGAACCCATAGCAGAATGTGATATGAATTTCTACAGTGACTACCGATTTCAGATTAAACAAGAAATACAGTGGTACCTTAGCTAACGAAGATAATTCATTTCGGAATCGTGTCCGTTAGTCGAATCACGATTTCCCATAGTTTTCTATGGAAAAAAATCGTTTAATTTGTTCCAGATATTGCTCAGAATTTAAAAATACGTTTTTTAAAACAACCCAAGAGAGCTATAAAAATGACAAACTGATCAAAGGCTAAAATGTACAGCTTCAAAATTAGATAAATGAGAATTTACAGGAAGATGATACTGAAAGATCGTTTTATTTTACACTGTATACACAACTAACACCAGCTATAACCTACTAAAGCTGGTGGTGACACAACCCAGTAGAATTCGTAGGTGTCCCCATCTATTTGTGACTTGATCAGCTCATTGTTGTGTTCAGTACTACGTTTCAATAGCATGTGCTTGCCAACGCTGAAATATTTTGTGGCTTGACCCTCGACAGATCATACAGGATCCCTTGGATCACTATCATGAATATTTGCATTGATTCCCCCCACCATCGTGTTTGTTTTTCCCTATTCATGTTTTATCTTCCCCTGTTTTGTATGTTTTTGTCAATAAATCATTATTATTAGATGGACATGAGTTAATCGGGTTCGAGTAACAGTAATACTGTTGATTATTGGCCCTAAAATTCAGCTCACGACACATGCGACTATTTTATTTATTAATTAATGGCTTCAACATAAAATTTCATAGAAACACACACACAAATAAGTTTTGCCAACTCAAATACAATCTGTAAATTATGACAGGGTTCCCAGGAAAATCTGCTTCATCATTTTCCTGATCCAAACTCATGAAAAAAAAAAAAAAAATATATATATATATATATAATTCAAATCTTTCCCTGCCAAGTAATTTTCAAGTTCATTTTTTCCCCCTCCACAAAGAATTTTTCCCTGACTTTTATCAAATATTTGCGTATTTCCCCAATTTATGCCAAAAATTTTACGTTTTCCCAGACCATTTTTCATTTCCCTGACTCTTGCCTGTATGAAATTCATCCTAAATTCGAATAGACTGACACAAGTTGAACACAAAAGTGGGAGATATTTCCACAATGTAGATCAGGACTTGACAAATCCCAGGCGCCGGGTCATGATGGTGACTACAAAATCGGGATTGGTGACTAAAATCTTCTATAAGTGATTGCTAAATCAGACTCTAAGAATAACAACATTTTCTGTTCTCTGAACTGAACTTTCACTCATTGGAGTAGACTATATGAGTCATTATACTCCACAGACTTTCTATTTGGATGAGATCAGGACTTATCTGTGGCCAGTCCAGTAGAATCACACTTTTCATTTTAAAATAGGTTTTCGAAATGTTGGACATATGCATGGGAGCATAATCATGATGAAAAACACCAGTTCTCTACCCCCAAAAAATGTAACTATAAAAGGAATTCGGGTACAAATATAATAGCAGAGTGGAACCTCCGAAAATGGATACTTTTTAAAATTCCATCAACAGGCTTCAACGTATTTTACTACATATCAACAGACAAAATTTTTGGTCCCAAAGGCGAATTCCATATCAACCAACCAGTAACAAAAGTACTGTGACTGCACTATCTCACTGTTCACAAAGAAAAAAGAAAGTGATAAACTATAGAAGACTTATGGAACAAACACAGTATAATGCTATGGAAATCGAACAATTTAAATCGATTATGATTTTATAATCAACTAGCTTTAATACTTGACATTGCCCAGGTTTTCTCAGTATACTGGGAGCATTAAAGAAGTGAAAAACCATTGTAAGATATGTATGAGACATATCGTTAGGGAACCATGATAACCAAAATAAACATTCCTTAAGTCAATGTTAAGACCTATGGACCATTGTTGCTCAATGGTCTCTGATTATGTTTTTGGCCTATTTGAGGATTTGTCCTGCTCTGACAAACTTTTAAAATAGCTTATATCATAAGTTGGGTCCTGTTTTGTTTATCTGCCGAATTTAGAGACAATTGGTCTAAAAGTATATATTTGCATAGAGAACATACACACAGAAAATTAGTTATATATATAATCGACACTCGATGTAATGACCCCCCCCCCTGTTCCATCAAAAATGGACGTTATATAGGGAGGGTCGTTATATCAAAAGGAAAACATATATGACAGTCATTATATGAAAACATTTGAGACTTATCCTAACAGTAGTAATGGAATGGGCCAAACGTAGTCACTATAACGAGCAATATAGGATTGTATGTTTGATTTATGATTGTGTATGTAGATTACGATCTTGTAACTTCTTTATATTTGATTTTTTTACACCTGCTATGTTTATATTACTTATTTCCCTGCATTAGCTGGAATGCTGCAAAATTTTAGAAACACCAGATTTTTAAATATTGCGGTCTGGTCCATTCCCGAGACGATGGGAAAAGCAAGGTTTAATTGCATTATACATTCGGCCAATTTGATGGATTTTCGTAATATATATATTTAAGAACTTTCCATTGTAATGTATGTTTTTTTTTTCTATGATAAATTGTCAGAGGTACCCAGTTCCTGAGGACAATAAGTGGATATCGCTGTATGGCAATGTGGACTGGGTATTTCTCAGTTTAACAGTTTTCAAAGTTAGAGGCAATCACAAGTAGTTATGGCTCTCACCAGGAGTTGAAGCTCAGATCTTTCAAACCCAAAACTAATGCATTAATCATTGGGCAGCTATAGTTTGAAACAGTGATGCACACTCTCCACCCCACAAAGAGAAGTCAATACAGTAGATACATAAGTTTCGGTCTTTGTTTTTATATCTCGTTTTTATAACTTATGAAGGCGCACCCAAAAGTAATCAGAATTGTCTTACAGTAAGCGGAACAGTTTTAGTATGCGGTTCTTCTACTAGGTAAATGTAAAACCTCCTCCTCTTGGGCCAATGTGACAAGTGAGAAGATCGTGTTCGGCATCTGTGAATATTTTCATGGAAGCTGTTTAGCTTGTTCTTTGTTTTTGGTCATGGCAGACTTCTGCGAACAGTGCTGGTCTATGAAGTTTTGATTCCTGCTTGGGAAAAAATCAGTAGAAACTACTGAGATGTTAGAAAAAGCTTACAGTGATGCTATTATGGATAAAGCTCAAGTGTATGGATGGTTTCCCATGTATCAACCGAAAGTGAAATATTGACTGACAACCAAACTAACTGCTAAGACGACTGCAACAATAGTGCGCACAGAAAAGACCAGACTTGTGAGAGAGAAGCGACTGGTTTTTGCATCATGCCAATGCTCCGTTTCAAACTTTCTTCACAGTGCACTAATTGTTGATGAGAATTTCCCTATTCTGGGAAATCCAATATGCCAACCGAATTTATTGGTGATTGCTGTTTGAAAACCATGCCAGTGACACATTTCAGGTGGGAGGACAAGAAACCATAACTTTTTTGCAGATATCATGCCAAATTCAGCCAAAAACTCGTGTTTTTCATCTGAAAAAAATTGAAAAATTCCCAAGCAAAGGATGCACAATGACAAACAGGGATTCGGCTCAATAAACTTCAATGAGGAACACAATGAAATCAGACCTAAGACACTGCTGACAATAAGAAATGAAAATGCAGCAAAAATAGATAAAGACTTGAAAAACATTTCTGCTGCTGATGAAAACTTTTGAAAGAGCCACAGTACCAAGGCAATCAGTTGGTGTCATCAAATAACCACCAAATTCGAAGCAACCCCACTTATGGAATCTTGGCCCTAGGTCACTTGAGTGACCATGAACCACTGAAGTGATGTGGAACTGTATTACGAGCAACTTAAGTGATCTGGTGACATGCCACTTAAGTTCATTTTTACAAATTTAGGTTTAAGGTTGCTGGTCATGGGTTTGTTCTAAATTTATAGCGTAAAAAAATAATAGGGTTTGCCCCGGTGCTGCATTGTCAGCCCCATCTCTATGCAGGACCCACGTTTCAGTATTCATCAACACAAAAACATCATACCTAGTAGTTCGATTTATAAACTTGAAATATTATCTTGATATACTCAACACAGTTCAATTATCAGTGATAGCTGAAGTGAATCCTAATGAAGGTAATCTAATAATTGAATAAGATTTTTCAAATCCCTGATGTCACTGAGTACTTAAAACATTTACTATAAATTACTAGAGATAATTTTTTTTTATACTAATGTTTTACAAAAATGATGTGAATTTACCTTTAAAACCATCCAAGTTGATTTAAAATAAATCTTCACATGATGTTGATCATGTCTCCGAAAAGAGCTTCGTCCATCACCTTTAGTAATTAAAATCCTATGGCTACGAAATCAATTAGAAACGTTAATTAAAAGCAAATCAGTCGGGGGTGATGATGGGTGAGCAGCGCTTACGTGATGACCGCAAGAGGGGAAAAGAGGTTTGACAACAAACCCCAAATCTCAAGTATTTTGATGTTTTGATTATTTTGAGGATCATATCAGGTGACTGGACTTGACATCTCTTCTTGGTTCACATGATGTCACGTGATCTATTTTTTTTTTTTAAATTTGAAAATTGTCACATCAAATATGCGATGCTATCATTAAACACATTAAATTATTCAATATTTATAATTTATTTATTAATAATTTTTTTATTGAATATCTAGTTCTCTTTCTTACATCGTTTTCCTTCCATCAAACTGCTACTGCTGCCATCTTTTATGATATCAATCAACTTCTTTAAAAAGTGATATCAACACCCGCTATCCATATCAGCCAGCTGTTAAAAAACCTGTGTATGTTCCTCGGTTACGTCACCATCCGGTGTCAGCAATTGTGAGCTTTGGCCTGAATTATGTCGGACAGTTCATGTACAGACAGACTGACATGACCGCTGACCGCCCAGAGAGACCATCTTGGGATGGTTTGCGCTCTTTCCCAAAGGGATGGACGGTTTCGGAGAGCCAGTTCATGTCACTGAGCTATAAGTAAAGTGGAGTGAGGACTGCGCGAGCCGTCGTCCTACGCGACCGCATCACCCTTTTGGAGCGAACCGGGCAAAACATTTCCTGACCATGTTAATGCAATGGGGCAATTCCAAATACGAGACATGTACATTCCGGTTTTTTTCACTTCTCGGCCAATAATTATGTATTATTTATCTTCAAAAAAATGTATAAAAATTAATACTTTACTTTCGTACACGAAATACCCTTTCGTTTCCAAATAAAAAAAACAACATACATTTCTAATATTGTGTTTTTCATTTTGGTAAAGGCTTCCACTTCGAAAATTCGTATCAGTGAATATTTCCGCGAATTAACTGCTGAAAAAAGAACTTTCAATGCAAGAAATGAAATAAAAATTAGAGAGAAAAAAAAATGTTTAATATTTTTTTTCAAACATGTATACAACAATGTGCACATACAAGTTTTTTCCAATAAACAATTTACAAACAGGTCCACGGAGAATAATTTGGAATATTGAAATCACAATTCACAAGAGCACTCATATGTTTGCTATCAAATAATTACTTAGTTACAATGCAAACCTTTGTCTAGTATTCTACACAGGCAAACTCTAAATTTGAAGGGATTTTTTCCTTTCCAACATATGCAATTATTCACAGCATATAAGACAAGGGCGTAGCCGGGGGGGGGGACTTGGGGGTCTGGTCCCCCCCCCCCCCGAAATGTCAGAAAATGACCGAAAAAGGGGAAAAAGATGGCCAAATCCATTGTTCTGTCACTTTGGTCCCCCCCCCCCGAACGAAATTTCTGGCTACGCCCCTGATATAAGAAATTCTCTACATTTTCATTAGATTTATTTTCATCATGACTCTACAATACTTTTTCCTCTAATTAAGACTTTGTAATAATTATTGAATACATAGCTTAGCAGTAATCAACACATTAAGGAAGATGACCAGGTGGTGGCCCAAAATTTCAATAAAAGATATTTCACAGGTGATACATTAGAATTTAAATGAACTTGAAACTATCCAAAAAAAACTGCATTAAATTGGCATTTTCACAATTATGCAATCGAAGCTCAAGGAGGGACCAGAGGTGCCAACATGAAGAAAGCAGGGCATTGTGTATTCATTAATTGGGGAGTTGACATGGAAGAACACGTAAGTCACACAAATCAAATCTTACAGGACTTATCCTAATAGACAATCAATTATTACAGCACAATCCAGGGGAGTGCTTCCTTGTGTTGTAACATTTTCAACATGTGAGAAAGCTTCGCTCATGAAACCTGGGTAAGATTCGGTAGAGCTCACCCATGATCTCAGCATCGCTGGGTGGGGAATAGTAAACTTCTTTCACAAATTTATATATAATTATATGAACAAGGAGAATAAAAATATAAAGTAAGCGCAAATTCTTTCATACATGATGTGTATCGTCTCCTACTCGGTTTCACATTTTTATTTCTCAGCTGATATACTAGGAGTTCAAATGGGACAACTCCAAAAGTGTCTTTTAACAAGGTAACAGTTTGCATGGGCATTCCACATACTTTTTGCACCGTCGTTAACATTGAAGATCTGATATTTTTTTGTCAAACCGTTTCAATCTTTACATGGAGCAGTTTTATTTTGCGCCTCAGTTCAGCTTTGGTGGGAATATCTGACTTTGGCACTTCAGAACTGATCTGGTCTGGAAAATTAAGGCAATCCTCCCTTGACAAAGTGACTATAGCCAATAGACTGTTGACAAGGGATAATGCTGTAGCAGCTGCTTCAAATTCATTTTGAACATCTGATTCATCAGTGTTCGCCATGTTATCATGATTAGGAACAGCAGTTTTCAACCTTTTAAAAATCTGCAAAAAAAAAAACCGAATTAAAATACTAATTTCATATACACTAAACCTCTTATAATGGCCACCTCCAGACTACTGCCATATTTTGTTGAAACCAAAGGATTCTGTCTCAGACTTAACATTACAAGTAACCTCCGATCAACTATTTCCGAACGAACACTTGACACGATACACATTCAAGTCGGTTCATCACGTTTTCACGTTCAATAAAGAATAAAAATTCAAGTCGGTTCCGTTGAAAATACGTGAAAAAAAAGCGACATTTTTGAAAAATTGAGATAGTAAAAATGACGTGAAAATACGAGAACGTTCCGGAAAATGCATGACGTATGGTCACCCTAACCCAATGGCGGTTGTTGCTATTGCATCAACCGACACCCTCTTTCCATTGCCGGAGATCATACGCAGGGATGATAGTAACGATATCACGGTCGCTGGGGTTTCTAATTATACTTAGAGAAAATTAACATCAGAGTCCCGGATGTTAATTCAACCCGAGGTTCTACGTTTTACAATACAGCCCTGCGTCAGTGTTGTTGCATTATTAGTTTCTCATCACGCATTACTTGCGGCAAGGAAATGGCTATCCTACCTGCTGCTTTGAGAGTCCATGGTTCCCCCAGTGTTCTGTCCTTTTACAGACAGGACCCGTTTGGTTGTTGCCATTGTATCAACCTCACCCTCCTTCTATTGCCAGGAACTCTCGCGAAATACGTGCCAAAGTGAAATAGATTCCACTTATTTGATGCATCTGAATCCAATGGTAAGCCACATGTTTTCCATACACGCATTACTTGCGGCCAGGAAATCACTGTCCTGTACTATGATCCGAATCCAATGGCAAACCATTGCTTTCCCTTTCACGCATTACTTGCGGCAAGGAAATAGCAATCCTACCTGCCGTTTTGAAAGTCCAAGGTTCCCCGCTGATGTTCTGTTCTTTTACAAACAGGACCCGTTTGGTTGTTGCCATTGTACCAACCTCACCCTCCTTCGATTGCCAGGAACTCTCGCGGAATACGTGTAAAAGTGAATTAACTCTACTTTTTCGGTGATGCACCTGAGAAGCCTGATTTCTCATATATACACACATTGCTTGCGGCAAGGAAATGGCTGTCCTACCCGCCGTTTTGAGAGCCCAAGGTTCCCCGCTGATGTTCTGTCCTTTTACAGACAGGACCCGTTTGGTTGTTGCCATTGTATCAACCTCACCCTCCTTCGATTGCCAGGGACTCTCGCGAAACATGTGCCAAAGTGAAATAAATTCCACTTCTTTGATGCACCTGGAAACCAACCAATGACTAGCTACGGGTTCCCAACACACATATTACTTGCGGCAAGGAAATGGCTATCCTACCTGCCGTTTTGAAAGTCCATGGTTCCCCGCTGATGTTCTGTCTTTTTACAAACAGGACCCGTTTGGTTGTTGCCATTGTACCAACCTCACCCTCCTTCGATTGCCAGGAACTCTCGCGGAATACGTGTGAAAGTGAATAATCTCCACTTCTTCGATGCATCTAGAGAAGCTATCACGTCGCTGTCACCGGTCTCCACACAAACTGCTGGCGAGTAGAGAAGAAATCGACTCTACTTGCCTTTTAAAGCCACCAGCTTCCCTTTGCGCGCGTGCTACAGGCAAAACCCGGACAGTTGTACAATTTCCATTATATGAACCGTCCCCTCCCATAATAACCAGGGACTTTCACAGAATATGTGATGAAGTGACTAATGTTTATTTCTTCCACACATCTAAAAAAAAGACATGAAAGAAAAACAATTACGACTATGTATTAGCTTCAGACATACACTATTTACTGTTCTCGTTGCTTTCATGGAAGTCCTATTTATATGAGTTGTACAGTGTAGTGATCGACAGTTATTTTTTTTCTCTATTGTTGCTTTGAAATGATTTTTCTATTGTTGGCATGCCGGAAATATTTCAACAATAAAAAAAATTCATCTTCATTGTTGAAGTATTTCACCGTTATTTGGAAACTAGTGACGCTGGCCATGATGGCTTCTCAATAGATGCATCGAAAAGGTAGATATTGTCCACTTCCACACGTATTCACACGAAAGTTACGAAGAATTGAACGGAGGGTGATACAAGGACAGACAGCAACACGTCCCAGACCCTAGGCCGTGTTGAGAGCATCATGAGCCCCGGCCAAGTGATTTTTCTGAGGCCCTGCAAGGCAAATTCTCCAAAATTTCAACTAATACGCATTTTTGTGAGGTCCCCCCCGGTCCGTGCCCAGGAGTTAAGATGGCACTGCTACAGCCCCGGGGGCCAGACGTGGATCCAGGTTGATGTGATGGGAAGGGCAAATTGTGTTGCTTCGTTTTACAGTCCCGTATTTGACGAGACAGAAATTTTTTCAATATTACAGTCGTATCCCGTTATAGCGAAGTCCAAGAGACCGGAGACATCACTTCGTTAAATCAAATTTCGTTATAAACGAATTCCATGTTTTTGTATTGTTCTTATGTAAACGTATCTGAAGGATTAAAAAAGTGTTCGTTGAAACGAGAATTTCGTTAAAACGAACAAGAGACCGGAGGAATCACTTCGTTAAAGCTAAATTTCGTTATAAAGGAATTCCAGGTTACCTAGCATTGTTCCTATGTTAACTTATTTGGGGAATTAGAAAAGTGTTCGTTAAAACGAGATTTTCTCTATAACGGTAGTCGTTAAAACGGGATTCGACTGTATTTGGCTCTTTGGAGAACCCACCCCTGTCGTTCCCATCGTCTTCCTATGGATTCGCACTTGAGTGGAGGCAAACATCTTCAGCTATGAATGGAGCAAAGGCAGGCATTTTCAGTTGCCTATAAAGCCGAGACAAGCAACTTTAGCAGTGAATGGAGCGGAGGTAGACATCTTCAGCTGTGAATGAAGTGAAAGCAGCAGGAGCTGCTTAAGCGAGGGTGAAAAAGATGCAGTGCACCCGGGTGGTAGGTTGTAAGGGACGGCAGAATAGACTTTGGTTAGACTCCAAACATTTTAAAAATTTCCCCCACGAAAAATTCACATGACATCACGCTTTTGTTGAGACCTACTAATTCAACAACGCAGCTGAAAATTTGGGGGAATAGACAAGGCCTAGGACTATAGTCCCAGAAACAAAACTGCTATCTATCAGGGGTGACACGAGACAGAATTTCTACCCGTCCGGAACATATTTTTTAAGCTCTCTGCCTATCCCCTCCCCATGCAACCCTCCCATCCTGCTTCGGGGCATTTTGGTTCTGTCTCGTAGTATTTTTTTCCAGAACAGTAAAATGAAGGCAAAGAACAGATTCGCTCTTCTCACTTGACCAGTCCCTGGAGCACCAGAAACACCTTTGAAATAAATTTCTTGATATAAAAATTATCTCGTTATTTATTTATTTTTATTTATACAATATTGTTTGGTCGAGGCCTATACAAGAGGGTGATGTGATGGGATTTGACATCGGCGATTGATGCTACATACGAAATCAGAGATTGAAGTACAGTCTACAGAATTTGGTGTAAGGTTGTTTCAATCAATAATCAATAGGGGGGGAGGGGGGTGAAACTAAATTTGAAGCAATCTGTGGATGCAAGAAAAAAGGTCTCAATTTTAAAAAATGTGAGGATTTGCTTAGAATGTGACTAGTGTCAATGTTAAAATAGATGAGGATAATTTTGAAAAGTACGGAGCGATATATGTACGGGAGGTGAGTGGGAGCATAGGCGTACGCAGAATTTTCTCGAGGGGGGGGGTTACGTTGTTTCTTGCAAAATAACATTATAATCTCAGCTTGGAGGGGGGTGGGTTTAGAACCCCAATACCCTCCCTTTGCGTACGCCAATTAGTGGGAGTATATCAACATTTGGAGAACCCACCCCTGTCGTTCCCATCGCCTCCCTATGGATTCGCACTTGAGTGGAGGCAAACATCTTCAGCTGTGAATGAAGTGAAGGCAGCAGGAGCTGCTTAAGCGTGGGTGAAAAAGATGCAGTGCACCCGGGTGGTAGGTTGTAAGGGACGGCTGAATAAACTTTGGTTAGACTCCAAACATTTTAAAAATTTCCCCCACGAAAAATTCACATAACATCACGCTTTCGTTGAGCCCTAATTCGACAACGCAGCTGAAAATTTGGGGGAATAGACAAGGCCTAAGACTATGGTCCCAGAAACAAGAATGCGATCTATCAGGGGTGACACGAGACAGAATTTCTACCCGTGCGGAACATATTTTTTAAGCTCTCTGCCTATCCCCTCCCCATGCAACCCTCCCATCCTGCTTCGGGGCATTTTGGTTCTGTCTCGTAGTATTTTTTTCCAGAACAGTCAAATGAAGGCAAAGAACAGATTCGCTTTTCTCACTTGACCAGTCCCTGGAGCACCAGAAACACCTTTGAAATAAATTTCTTGATATAAAAATGATCTCGTTATTTATTTATTTTTATTTATACAATATTGTTTGGTCGAGGCCTATACAAGAGGGTGATGTGATGGGATTTGACATCGGCGATTGATGCTACATACGAAATCAGAGATTGAAGTACAGTCTACAGAATTTGATGGAAGGTTGTTCTAATCAATAGTTTTACGGGGGGGGGGGGAGGGGGATTGAATTTGAAGCAATCTGTGGATGCAAGAATAGGTCTCAATTTTTGAGAGTGATTGAATCTAGTGGGAAAATGTGAAGATTTGCTTAGAATGTGGGTAGTGTCAGTGTTAAAATAGCCATGGATAATTTTGAAAGTACGGAGCGATATATCTACGGGAGGTAAGTGGGAGCATAGGTGGGAGATAATGCTCTAAAAAATGTAATTTCTTTTAGCATATCTTTACTCTTCTGAAGTTCAGATATTTAAATAGGTGTTTAAATATCTCATAGTTTTTTTGCGATTATTAACATGCACGATATATTTTTTCATACTATATTTTATCGGTTTATTTTTAGTCGATTTACTATCGAAAAATACATTGATAAATTGGAGAAATTTTTTACTAAAATTTACAAGGATTTTCTATCAAATTTTCAGAAATTTAAGTCATCCTCCTTTTACTGTTTGAATATTTAAGTTTGCTTTCAATGCGTAAATTTGTTGGTTAAAAAAATGAAATCGTTTTTATAATAACATTGAAAATAGCGCGATTGCACGTTTGAAATGTCTCGCGGAACATCAGTGGAAATGTCTACCTTGTTGCATCACTGTTCCGCCAATACCTTCTACAGCAGATTCTAGAAGGTATTG
Source organism: Pholcus phalangioides (assembly GCF_987345545.1). Lineage (NCBI taxonomy): Eukaryota > Metazoa > Arthropoda > Arachnida > Araneae > Pholcidae > Pholcus > Pholcus phalangioides. Next base: position 24,293,231 of record NW_028301602.1, read on the forward strand.
GTCCTAGAGTCGTCAAAATATATTGTAAAATGTATTGCATCAGCAAAGGAAGTTAAAAGGTTTAAATCATTTTCGGGTGAGTAGAAACAAAAATGAGGCTTTTTGGATCACGTGATATTTCCCTTTTTTTGAGGGACATACAAGATAACCAATATGGCGACTTCCTGTGCGATTTATGAAAGAAACAAATCTAAATTAAAGAAAACATAGGAATGAATCGTTTTTTCTTCTTTTTAAGGAAGCTAGAAATTTGGAATTTTTATTTTCAACTTCAAGTTATCGATCTGTCTGTTTTTCCTTCAAAAAATGCTTGATTAAAGCCGCGGAATTTCTTCAATGTGATTTATATGGGCTCGTAATTAATTTAAAAACATCCTAAACTATATGGATTGATGCAATTGGATAATATAAGACAATACGGTGACATTAATTCTCATTTTCCCGCTTGAGAAGATATAATTAAAAATTTGAAATCAATGTTATTGCATGAATATCCACCTCAAAAGTGGGTCTGGCTCATTATTTTATATTTAATTTTCTAGTCTTCGTATCTCTAAGCGAGCTCAATATTTCAAAAACCAAAGATTCACTTCTCAAAATTATTGATGTGGTCGATCCCCAATATTTTTACTTGCAATTGTAGTTTAAGCTCTGTCGGTGAATACGACCGACAATCTCTTATCTGCAAGTATTACAGATATGTATTAATATAACTGTTTCCCTTTCATTTGTTTTTTTCTTGCTTTTCTTTTTTTTTACTTTTCTACTTTTTCCTTCCTTTTTTTAACATGCCATTAGGTTAGAACAAGGTTATCAAAATCGAAAATCCGAATTTTCGTCAATCGCTTGTGAGGGAAGTGGTTAATAAACTAAACCAGGGCTGTCTTACCGCATCGGCCCACCTTCGGGGTTGGATTTATCGTCTTGTGGTCTGTGGGTTATACACATTCACCCATTCTAGCCTAGTTTTCTTGACTACTAATTCCTCCAAATTAGCCATCCTGGATCACAGCCAGTTTAGTCCCACCCCGTAAAATATGCCTCTGTGTCCAAGTCACTCTTTTGCGGTCATGCTTTCATTTCACATCCTCTAGGTCGTTGTTTTCGTCCCTCGCTCACCAGGTCATTCTTTTCGTCACTCACAAACTTGTGGTTCTTTAAAGTCCATGGTTTCCACTAATGTTCTGTTCTTTTACAGGCAGGGCCCGTTTAATTCCTGTCATTGTATCAACTTCATCCTCCTTTCGATCGCGAAAAACTCTCGCGAAATACGTGTCAAAGTGAAATAAATTACATCTAAAACCAATGGCAAGCCACTATACACGCATTAATTGGTTGAGTCCGTAGTTCCCCACCCAAAGTTCTGTTCCTTTACAGACAGACCCAGTGCCGTCTTAACGCATGGGCCCACCCGGTCCCGGCCCGGGGGAGTCAAAATAAGAGGACCTCACAAAAATTATCTATAGTTGAAATTTTCGAGTATGCATGTAAATTTGCTTGGTAGGGCCTCAGAAAAAGTAATTAGCCCGAGAGGGGCCCATAGGACTCGTAAAATGGACCCTGGACAGGCGTCCGTTTGGTTGCTGCACATTCACCTCCCCTCCCCATTTCCCGATCCTGCAGTAAGACCCCCCCCCCCCCTCTGCTGGGATGTGCTTATTTGTGATTATCGTAATACCATAGATGCTAACTTTGGAGAATGAGAATTCTGAGGGTTTCCAAATTCCGTACAAAAATAAATGTAAAAGGGATCTTTTAAAACATTTTAGGAATTTTTCATTAATAAAAGGGAAATTTTAGGGATAATTTTCCGTTGCAAAAACCGTGACACCGTGCAAGCCATCGCTAATCATGGCCAATCAGTAGGTTAAAGTCCTTGGGTTAAATCACCTCTCAAAAATTAAATCTCAAACAAAAATATCCCCGTTGGGCCCGAAACGGGACACATGCATAAAGCAGATACACTCGATCGTGCCGATTTCGGATACTGAAAGGACGGATTGACGCTTGCTTATTGGTGAATTTTGTGTTTTCTCCCCAAAAATGAAATTTTTTTTTTTTTGTGATTTGATGAAATGGTGACAATTTACACAACACTTACGAAGCAACAGTTTTTCGGGTAAATTTTTGGGGAATAAATTCTTCCCTAAATGTTGGGATTTTTTGCAATCATGGGCGAAATTCAGAGGATAAAATTTTTTTCGTGAGTCCGAGAGATAGAATAGAAATTCGGGACACTTGGCAGCTATGTATAATCAGGGTCGTCTCTATTACAGCCCTGGTATAATACGTATAATTTGTTGAAAAATAATAATGTTTTGAAAAATAATTTAAATTCTTTATTTCAATAAAGATTAAAAATTCAAGTCGGTTCCGTTGAAAATACGTGAAAAAAAGCGACATTTTTGAAAAATTGAGATAGTAAAAATGACGTGAAAATACGGGAACGTTCCGGAAAATGCATGACGTATGGTCACCCTAACCCAATGGCGGTTGTTGCTATTGCATCAACCGACACCCTCTTTCCATTGCCGGAGATCATACGCAGGGATGATAGTAACGATATCACGGTCGCTGGGGTTTCTAATTATACTTAGAGAAAATTAACATCAGAGTCCCGGATGTTAATTCAACCCGAGGTTCTACGTTTTACAATACAGCCCTGCGTCAGTGTTGTTGCATTATTAGTTTCTCATCACGCATTACTTGCGGCAAGGAAATGGCTATCCTACCTGCTGCTTTGAGAGTCCATGGTTCCCCCAGTGTTCTGTCCTTTTACAGACAGGACCCGTTTGGTTGTTGCCATTGTATCAACCTCACCCTCCTTCTATTGCCAGGAACTCTCGCGAAATACGTGCCAAAGTGAAATAGATTCCACTTATTTGATGCATCTGAATCCAATGGTAAGCCACATGTTTTCCATACACGCATTACTTGCGGCCAGGAAATCACTGTCCTGTACTATGATCCGAATCCAATGGCAAACCATTGCTTTCCCTTTCACGCATTACTTGCGGCAAGGTAATAGCAATCCTACCTGCCGTTTTGAAAGTCCAAGGTTCCCCGCTGATGTTCTGTTCTTTTACAAACAGGACCCGTTTGGTTGTTGCCATTGTACCAACCTCACCCTCCTTCGATTGCCAGGAACTCTCGCGGAATACGTGTAAAAGTGAATTAACTCTACTTTTTCGGTGATGCACCTGAGAAGCCTGATTTCTCATATATACACACATTGCTTGCGGCAAGGAAATGGCTGTCCTACCCGCCGTTTTGAGAGCCCAAGGTTCCCCGCTGATGTTCTGTCCTTTTACAGACAGGACCCGTTTGGTTGTTGCCATTGTATCAACCTCACCCTCCTTCGATTGCCAGGGACTCTCGCGAAACATGTGCCAAAGTGAAATAAATTCCACTTCTTTGATGCACCTGGAAACCAACCAATGACTAGCTACGGGTTCCCAACACACATATTACTTGCGGCAAGGAAATGGCTATCCTACCTGCCGTTTTGAAAGTCCATGGTTCCCCGCTGATGTTCTGTCTTTTTACAAACAGGACCCGTTTGGTTGTTGCCATTGTACCAACCTCACCCTCCTTCGATTGCCAGGAACTCTCGCGGAATATGTGTGAAAGTGAATAATCTCCACTTCTTCGATGCATCTAGAGAAGCTATCACGTCGCTGTCACCGGTCTCCACACAAACTGCTGGCGAGTAGAGAAGAAATCGACTCTACTTGCCTTTTAAAGCCACCAGCGTCCCTTTGCGCGCGTGCTACAGGCAAAACCCGGACAGTTGTACAATTTCCATTATATGAACTGTCCCCTCCCATAATAACCAGGGACTTTCACAGAATATGTGATGAAGTGACTAATGTTTATTTCTTCCACACATCTAAAAAGATGACATGAAAGAAAAACAATGTCGACTATGCTACAAGCTTCAGACATACACTATTTACTGTTCTCATTGCTTTCATGGAAGTCCTATTTATATAAGTTGTACAGTGTAGTGATCGACAGTTATTTTTTTTCTCTATTGTTGCTTTGAAATGATTTTTCTATTGTTGGCATGCCGGAAATATTTCAACAATAAAAAAAATTCATCTTCATTGTTGAAGTATTTCACCGTTATTTGGAAACTAGTGACGCTGGCCATGATGGCTTCTCAATAGATGCATCGAAAAGGTAGATATTGTCCACTTCCACACGTATTCACACGAAAGTTACGAAGAATTGAACGGAGGGTGATACAAGGACAGACAGCAACACGTCCCAGACCCTAGGCCGTGTTGAGAGCATCATGGGCCCCGGCCAAGTGATTTTTCTGAGGCCCTGCAAGGCAAATTCTCCAAAATTTCAACTAATACGCATTTGTGTGAGCCCCCCCCCCCCGGTCCGTGCCCAAGAGTTAAGATGGCACTGCTACAGCCCCGGGGGCCAGACGTGGATCCAGGTTGATGTGATGAGAAGGGAAAATTGTGTTGCTTCGTTTTACAGTCCCGTATTTGACGAGACAGAAATGTTTTTCAATATTACAGTCGAATCCTGTTATAGCGAAGTCCAAGGGACCGGAGACATCACTTCGTTAAATCAAATTTCGTTATAAACGAATTCCATCTTTTTGCATTGTTCTTATGCAAACTTATCTGAAGGATTAGAAAAGTGTTCGTTAAAACGAAAATTTCGCTGTAACGGTATTCGACTGTATTTGGCTCTTTGGAGAACCCACCCCTGTCGTTCCCATCGCCCCCGTATGGATTCGCACTTGAGTGGAGGCAAACATCTTCAGCTGTGAATGAAGTGAAGGCAGCAGGAGCTGCTTAAGCGAGGGTGAAAAAGATGCAGTGCACCCGGGTGGTAGGTTGTAAGGGACGGCAGAATAAACTTTGGTTAGACTCCAAACATTTTAAAAATTTTCTCCACGAAAAATTCACATAACATCACGCTTTTGTTGAGCCCTAATTCGACAACGCAGCTGAAAATTTGGGGGAATAGACAAGGCCTAAGACTATGGTCCCAGAAACAAGAATGCGATCTATCAGGGGTGACACGAGACAGAATTTCTACCCGTGCGGAACATATTTTTTAAGCTCTCTGCCTATCCCCTCCCCATGCAACCCTCCCATCCTGCTTCGGAGCATTTTGGTTCTGTCTCGTAGTATTTTTTTCCAGAACAGTCTTCGCTCTTCGAAAGAACAGATTCGCTCTTCTCACTTGACCAGTCCCTGGAGCACCAGAAACACCTTTGAAATAAATTTCTTGATATAAAAATTATCTCGTTATTTATTTATTTTTATTTATACAATATTGTTTGGTCGAGGCCTATACAAGAGGGTGCTGTGATGGGATTTGACATAGGCGATTGATGCTACATACGAAATCAGAGATTGAAGTACAGTCTACAGAATTTGGTGTAAGGTTGTTTCAATCAATAATTGTACGGGAGGGAGGGAGGGGGGGGGGAACTAAATTTGAAGCAATCTGTGGATGCAAGAAAAAATCTCTCAATTTTTGAGAGTGATTGAATCTATTGGAAAAATGTGAGTATTTGCTTAGAATGTGAGTAGTGTCAATGTTAAAATAGCCGAGGATAATTTTGAAAAGTACGGAGCGATATATCTACGGGAGGTAAGTGGGAGCATAGGCTTACGCAGAATTTTCTCGAGGGGGGGGGGGAAGGGGGTTACGTTGTTTCTTGCGAAATAACATTATAATCTCAGCTTGGAGGGGGGGGCTTTAGAACCCCAACACCCTCCCTTTGCGTACGCGAATTAGTGGGGGGATATCAAGTTGGCGTTTGAGCTGTGTGATGGAAACAGAGGAAGACCAGCAATTCAAAATAAATCTGGTAGGTTTATTTTAGATAGATTCCAGCTTATCTATATTGCTTTGTGTATGGGGATCCCAAATTTCGCAGGCATAGGAGAGGACAGGAAGGATATAAGTTTGGAAGCATAGATGTCGGAGGTGGCGGGTGAAATACTTAAGGTTATGACGAAGAAAAAAATTTTTTGAAAGCATTTTTGAAATATATAATCCGGTGGAGGTTCCAACGAAGGTCGACAGAAATTATCACATCCAGGTATTTGCAATAGGAAACTTCTGTGATTAAAGATTCATTAATTGAATAAGGGAATTTGAGGGGAGATCTTTTACGGGTAAGTTTCGTGAAGACTGTTTTGGAGATGTTTAGGGGTAGTTGCTAAGACGAGCACCAATCGGATATAGAGTTGAAGTTGTGCTGGAGAAAATCTTGGTCGGATCTGCTGTAAATTCGTTGATAAATAACACAATCTGGGCCAAAAGTCTGATGGAGCAATTGATTGATAACGGTGGGTTATTAATATAAATTAGAAATATTAGAGGGGAGAAGACCGATCCCTGAGGTGTGCCGGACTTGACCCGGAGGTATGAGGAGCTTTGGTCCTTGAAACAGACAAACTGACTGCGGTCAACAAGGAAGGCCTCCACCCATTTCAGTAATTGAACACTTAATCCAACCTTTAAGAAAAGGTTTACTATGGGCACCCTGTCAAATGCTTTGGAAAAATCCAAGTATACGATATCAAATTGTAGGTTGTTGTCAATACTATTAAATAAGTCATGAATGAAAAGGGCTAATTGAGTGGAAACAGATAATGATGATCTAAAGCCATGTTGATTAGGGAAAAAAAGTTGAGTCGAGATGTGAACGGATTCCCTTGGCAACTATGTGCTCGAAAAGCTTGTAGCAGGTAGAGGTGATGGCGATTGGTCTAAAATTTAATGGATTGGTTATACATAAACTTTAACACTTTCCGGCAAGCTACCCTTTAAAGTTGGAATTAAAAAAAAAAAAATTGTAGGCAATCTATTCAGGCCTACAGGAGTACGCAGGTATAATTTTGTAGAGATTGCACTAACCGTTTTGATTTTGTGGGTGTGCCCGAAGAGGGCTCACGAGGAGCTTCAAAAAGTGCGATGAAGCGAACATTGCTGTGAAGCGCGTAAAAACTTTTGCCTATAACGGAAAAACACAGGAATCTGATCTTCGTAGCAGATTTAGCATTACCCAGGGTGCGCCACAGGGAGGTCTGCTACTCTACACCCCCCCCCCCAAAAAAAAAAAACAACATTTATTCTTGGTTACACGATCCTCTCGATTATATATGAATAAATGAAAAAAGAAGATAAATCTTTAAAAGTCAACGAAAACCGAGGTATCACTGTATACATACAGTATTTCTCTTTCAGAAAGCTTTTGAGCAATATCACACGAAATGAAAAATTAGGCTGATAAAAGAGGTAAATGAAGGAAAAAAAGTCTCTAAACGTGAATGTTTTCAGTACACATATTGTTTCAAAGCAAGAGACGTTTAACCAAACTGAACCCGATCCTGACAGACCCCTAGAACAGTTTCCCAAACTTGTTCCATGCCCCCCCCCCTTTTTTCAGATATTTTTTCTCTCATCGCCCCCAAACTAGGATTCCATGTTAGATTTGTAGATTCTATCGCTCTCCTTGACTATTCCATCGCCCACCAGGGGCGATATTGTCCACTTTGGGGAAACACTGTTCTAGAAACTTCTTTTTTTCCATCTGCACGTATGTGAAACAGAAATGAGCCGATCACATAAGCGTGTGGCGATGCTGTCGGCAAGAGTGTGTAGGTGTTGGTTTCGAATAGCATAAATCTGCCAACACCTCGTTATGTGCGCGCGCCTTTTCTTAGCCTCTCTTCCGCTTTTTGGCAGAGAAGGCTTTGGTTTCTTGCAGAGTAGAGATGTCTTTTGACTGTGTGTCCGTGTATTATTATTTCGTATATATGTGTTAACGTGCCGTGTGTTTCTTCTAATTAATAAACCGTATATTTAACCGTATCTAGAATTGAACAGTCTTAGTGGAGTCAAATAAAATTTAACTATGGATAAATAGCTACTTCAATTTAAATGTCATTATCACCTCCGGCAACTACATATGGTGTCCACAAACTGGTGACTCAGGACTATCGGATTCGTTACAACGAATCATGAATACCTCTCTGCAATGTGGATTTTAATTTCAGTTTCGTGGTGAGTGAATATTTCTCTCTTTCGTAGGACTATTGCCGTCTTCATTCTTTCGCTATGGCAAATCCGCAAGCAACTGCTAGTCAGACTGAACTTTCCCTTTCGGGAACCGAAGTCTCACGTGTTTCATTCCGTGCGCCTCCATTTTGGGAAGCCGACGTTGATTTATGGTTCCTTCAAGTGGAATCCCAGTTTATCACGGCAGGCATTACCGCGGATAAGACGAAGTTTCATTCGGTGATTTCCGTTCTCGACACAAAAATCTTGTCTTACGTGAGTGATTTAGTACGTAATCCTCCCTCACACGATTTATATGAGACTCTAAAGAAACGTATTCTTTCCCGATTTGCTCAATCTGAAACTGCTCGCTTGAAATCTCTTTTTCATGAGTGCGAGCTAGGCGACAAAAAACCGTCCCAGCTACTTTGTGAGATGCGAAACTTGTCGAATAACACAATCAGTGATGATGTTTTGAGCACATTATGGCAGCAAAGATTACCCGTCAGTGTTCAACAAATTTTGTCGATTTGTCGGGATCCTCTTGACTCTTTAGCTCAGATAGCTGATCGCATATTAGAAGCTTCGAGTTTCAACGCTGTCGTTTCTCAGGTGTCTCAACCTCCTCTGCCTTCTTCAGAGTTGCATGAGCTTAAAAAAGAAATTGCATCGCTCGCTACACGAGTCGAAGAGCTCTCTCGTTCTCGAAACCAATACAGAGGTCGGTCGCGAAACAATTCGAAAACTCGTGAGCGGAAAAAATCTTCAGATCGCTCCGATCGACGCAAATTGTGCTGGTATCATGCTCGATATGGTGAAAAAGCACATCGTTGCATTTCACCTTGCCAACACTCGGAAAACTAGTGGGCAATCCTGTTACAGCGGCGGCCGGAGATTGCCACTTTCAAAGTCGCTTATTCATTTGTGATAGAAAATCGAAAATTCGTTTTCTTGTTGACAGTGGTGCAGCTGTGAGCTGTTTTCCTAAATCACTTGCCAAAGTTTCCAAGCCTGACGTCCTTTCGTTATATGCGGCTAATGGCACTAAAATTCACACATATGGAACTAAGCATTTTGAACTTGATCTCGGACTGAGGAGAATATTCTCATTCAATTTCTTAGTGGCCGACGTCACGAGTCCTATTTTGGGTGCCGATTTCTTGGAGAGATTCGGTTTACTTGTTGATGTCAAGAATCGCCGGTTGGTTGATAATTTGACAACTCTATACTCTCTTGGTGTCGTTACCACTGGTCCTTCTCTCGGTCTAACTACAGTTTCTGGTGCCACTACATACCATAAAATTTTGACCAAGTTCCCAAATCTCACTGGTTCGGTCTTAAATTCTCAACCCAAACCACATGCCATTATCCACTTCATCGAAACATCAGGGCCTCCCGTCTTCGCAAAGGCTAGACGTCTTTCTCCTGAAAAACTTTTTGCCGTCAAGAAAGAATTTAACTTGCTTTTGAAGCAAGGCATCATTCGTCCTAGCAAAAGCCCTTGGGCTAGTCCTATCCACCTAGTCCCAAAAAAGACAGGTGGTTGGCGCATATGTGGTGATTTTCGTCGGTTGAATGCCGTAACTACTCCTGATCGTTATCCTATTCCCAATATTCAAGACTTTTCTTTCGGTCTGGCTGGAAAAAGAATATTTTCTAAACTCGATCTTGTAAAGGCATACCACCAGATTCCTGTGAAAGAAAGTGATATTCCCAAGACGGCTGTGATTACACCGCACGGTCTCTTTGAGTATGTTTTCATGACCTTTGGGCTCAGGAACGCCGCACAAACATTTCAACGATTCGTTGACAGCATCCTCTCGGATCTCGACTTCTGCTATGTTTACTTAGACGACATTCTTGTTGCGTCAGCTGATGAGAAGTCGCATGAACAAGATCTCGATGTGTTGTTCAAGAGACTAAGCGAATACGGTTTAGTTCTCAATCCTGACAAATGCCAATTTGGACTCAAAGAAATTCAGTTTTTAGGTCATCTTGTGTCAGAAAAGGGCATTTCCCCGTTGCCGGATCGTGTTACCGCACTTTTGGACTATCCATTGCCCAACACAATCGATGAGCTGCGACGTTTTCTGGCACTAATAAATTTTTATCATCGTTTCATGAAAAACGCTGCCTCTACGCAAGCATGTTTACATGATCTAGTTAAAGGCAAACAAAAACGGGATAAAACAAAAATCGTCTGGTCTGAGGAAGCAAAATCTGCATTCGAGTCATGCAAGGAAATGATTTCCAATGCTGCTCTATTGGCTCATCCTATTTCAAGTGCGCATCTCCTTCTAGCTGTCGACGCGTCTGATTTCGCGATTGGCGGAGTTTTGAATCAAGCAGTTAATGATCAAACTCAGCCATTAGGATTCTTCTCGCGTAAGCTAACTTCAGCTGAACGCAGATACAGTGCGTACGATCGAGAATTGCTAGCGATATATTCAGCAATTAAATATTTTCGACATATGCTGGAGGGATCTGACTTCGAAATTCTCACAGACCACAAACCATTGGTCTATGCATTTTCCCAAAAAAGTGAAAAATGTTCACCTAGGCAGATTCGTCATCTAGAATTCATTAGTCAATTTTCAACCCGTATCAAGCACATTTCAGGCGATCGAAATGCAGTAGCCGATGCATTTTCAAGAATATCGGAAATTGAAATACCTCCTAGTATCGATTTCGCCGAGATGGCTCGCGCTCAGGATGAGGAAGAATTGCGATTACTTCGTGAAATGGACTCAGGTCTCGAGTTAAAACCAATGACTTTCGGTTCTCCTGAAGTCACTCTACAGTGTGATGTTTCCACTGGTTCAATTAGACCTTACGTACCGTCAACGTTTCGCCGCGCTATTTTTGATGCAGTGCACAACCTCTCCCACCCTGGTGCCAAAGCTACTACTGAAATGGTTCGCAGACGATTCATCTGGAAATTTTTAGAAAGGGACTGCAAAGAGTGGTGCAAAACTTGCATCCATTGCCAGCGATCCAAAGTTGGTCGTCACACACATTCTCCTATTGGTGCATTCGGATTACCTTCCGCAAGGTTCTCGCATGTCCATATTGACATCGTGGGTCCACTTCCACCAAGTAAAGGAAATCGCTACGTTGTGACTTGCAGTGACCGATTCACCAGATGGCCGGAAGCTATTCCTGTACCCGATCAGACTGCTGAAACTGTGGCATTCGCTTTCCTGTCGAATTGGATCTCCCGTTTTGGCGTTCCAGAACGCATTACTACGGACAGGGGTTCTCAGTTTGAATCTGAACTCTTCCGATCTCTTGCGAAGTTGCTGGGTGTGGACAGGGTGCGTACTACCGCTTACCACCCACAAAGCAATGGAGCCATCGAGAGATTCCACAGGGACTTGAAAGCTGCCATCATGTGTCACGCCACTGAAAGATGGGTTGACGTTCTTCCTACCATTCTACTCGGGATACGCTCAAGTTTCAAACCTGATTTTGGTGCTACGCCGGCGGACATGGTCTACGGAACATCTCTGAGGTTACCAGGAGACTTCTTCAAAGATTCCGGTAAGCACACCTCAAAATCTGATTATGTCACGAACTTGCGTATGACTATGTCAAAGCTTCGTCCTTCGCCTTTGTCCAATCATTCCTCAAAAAACATTTTTGTGCACAAGGACTTGGCCAGATCCACACACGTTTTTGTGAGGGTTGACACTGTAAGGCGTTCGCTACAGCAGCCTTACCAAGGACCTTATGAAGTTTTGAATAGGACTGATAAATTTTTTACTTTGCGTATCAATAATGAATCTAAGTGTATTTCTATTGATCGTTTAAAACCTGCATTTTTGTTTAATTCTCTCGAATGCAAAGAATCTAATGTTCGCAAATCATCTATATGTAATGCCCCAGCCTCGCCACAGGGCTTCGTCACGAGGTCCGGACGGAAAGTCCGTTTTGTAACACCTTATCAAGCTTAACGTCCTTCGGACTCGTGGGGGAGTACTGTGGCGATGCTGTCGGCAAGAGTGTGTAGGTGTTGGTTTCGAATAGCATAAATCTGCCAACACCTCGTTATGTGCGCGCGCCTTTTCTTAGCCTCTCTTCCGCTTTTTGGCAGAGAAGGCTTTGGTTTCTTGCAGAGTAGAGATGTCTTTTGACTGTGTGTCCGTGTATTATTATTTCGTATATATGTGTTAACGTGCCGTGTGTTTCTTCTAATTAATAAACCGTATATTTAACCGTATCTAGAATTGAACAGTCTTAGTGGAGTCAAATAAAATTTAACTATGGATAAATAGCTACTTCAATTTAAATGTCATTATCACCTCCGGCAACTACATATGGTGTCCACAAGCGTATAATTGTAGGTCTTCTTGGGTCAAGAGACTGGCCCCCCCTTCCCCCAATATCTGTCACCATCTCCATTAAGGAGCTACAGAAAAATTTGGTTTGAACCCTTCTAATATTTCTAATAACTACACATATGGCTGATCACATCATATAAGTGCGTCCTCTTATACCTACAAACCCGATTGTGGGTGAGTGCATAGTATAAAATTAAAATATATTCACTATCTCATTTTCCTTCAATTTAGAAGCTGTTCATCTCTCAGCCTTCGGTCAGAGAATTTTTTTTTTTGACGTGAATGCGTCTTCAAATTATCTGAAGATACTGGGTGCATTCGCAAAAAGTTGTGTGACGAAATTCTTTAAACGTTCATATCTCAGGAATTATTCAAAATAAAGCAGTGTTTTGTATGTCTGCTGGTAGATCTCGTCAAAACAAACCCAGTGGTACTACTCTGATTTTAATACCTCTTTTGGTCTGGGCACCAGACTCGCGACCCGCTTTCGTAAAGAAATTGTTTTACGGTATATCTCGGGATGTTCACAATATAGATAAAAGAGAATGGTAACGACTGTTAGATATTTCTAAGTCAAATACGATGATAACGATTTCATTATGTCAGTACCTACCTCGCAAAGGTAGATACAAAGAACTTATTCACATCAGAACTTGCGGCAGTGGCTATGACATAGCCTATCCCATTTTTTTTAAATTTTATTTTACAGTGCTTCTATGGAAACCTATGGAACAATGCGTTTCGGATAACGAATGTGATTTAATCGAAACGAATTATCTTCGTTAGCAGGGGTATCACCGTACACATGCGTTCACTCAGTCATTTCTACGTACCCAGCATTTTCTTGCCAGCATAAACATTCCTAATGACTAGACTGCACGTACAGTCTAAAAGTATTTTTCAGAGGGCTTAGCCAACATCTACTAGAGAATTTTCAGTTATCTAGTAGGTGTTCGCTTAGCGGGTCGTAGTCCAGGGTGGCAAGTTCAAAGGGGCGGCAAATTTTAGGAATTACCGGCTAGTACAATGGGAGAAGGGCATAGGCGTAAACTTATTGAAAATGTTGGGGGGGGCTCAGGCTCTAATGGAACCTCGTTTATACGACGCGTCGTATAAATGCGAAAGCAGTACTGAAAAACGAACTTTTTCCGAAAATTACCCCCCCCCCCACCTTTTTTTTACAGACGTTTCCGAAAAAAAATTTTGTGGAAAATCTGTCGTTTTGATTCAAAATCTTATGCTTGAGAAGAAATATACTTATAATACTATCATAACATTACTGTTGCTAAAGTCTCACGCAATTTTACGGTATTCATTTCAAGATTTAACAAAAAAAAGTGTTATTTAAACGTTATGTAAAACGTCCTTTACTTGACAGAGAACACCGTTACAAAATTATCGAATGTGGGGGCGACAAAAATCCCAGTTACAGCCCTGGCTATCAGCATACCGTAGCCCGTTCAATAATTATTTCAGTACCTGTCAAAAGCCATTGAACACAGGGCCACAACTAGGGAGGAGCAGGCGGGTCTCGTGCCCCGGGCGCTAGACCGGATGGGGTGCAAATTTCATTCTAAAACCTCTCCTTCAACATTACAAGGGGGGCGTCAAAATGCGCGCTTGCCCCGGGTAACCAAGGATCTAGTTGCAGCCCTGATTGAACCAGTCAATCATTTTAAATTTTATTACTTTTTCAGTAAAAAATATGCATGAGAAACTACAGTCGATCCCGCTTAGTTTTTCCGCTTACAACGTTTCTTCATGATGGGTTTTTGAAAACCGTAAAACACTGTATTTCAGTGACACGTTTTCACCAATTGAAAAATTATGTGATTCGATTGATAGAAAAGGTGTTTTCCAAAGACTTGGGAGTTCGAATCGAAATGAAAACGTCGATTAATTGAAGTGTATACAGGCAGGGTCCTGGGTAAAGCAGGAATTAGGAGGCTCTTGCGACAAGAGTCAAAGATGTTAATTGGTCAGTGAATGTATGTTGTTTGAATTTCGGGGGCTCAAAGTTATAAAGGCTTCATTTGCCCATGAAGAAATTAGGCCCTGTATACAGGGATAATGTATAGAAATGTATAGCAACTGAAGCAAAACCTCGTACAAATAAGTAAGGTCAGAAACGTAATAGGGAGATATATACAAAGGGTTCCATTACATTTTCCTAAATACAGTAAAATCTCCACAAATGATCACCTGCACTCAAACACAAATATGCATCAGTGGCCGCCTCTATTTGGCGTAAAATTTCTATGGTGGAGCCCCGTACGCTCTCCTCTTATATTCATTTATCGAATTTACTGATTTATTTTCTTCGAGTGGGTGCGGAGCCCCCGGGAAGTGTACACGGAGCACCGGTTGAGAACCGCTGCTTCAGTGAAAAGTTTCCCAAACTTTTTGTGTTCCATAGCTCTTCTTTAAAAAAAATTTCTTTCTCATTTCTCCCAACTCAAGCCCACCCATAGGATCCTATACTAAACCCATAGCTTCTATCGACCCTTTGGACAATTGCATCGACCCCTTCCCCCAGGGGTCGATGTTTCACACTTTGGAAAGCACAGCTTCAGTGGCCATTCTTGGTTATTATACAACTTAATTTAATGAAAGGTCACGGGAAATTGACCTTTTTATTTTTGATTTATTCATTTTTTTTTTTGCACTATTTATAAATTTGTTATGATTAGTCCTGTTTGTTGCATTTATATAAATTAACCTCTTTTTAGCATTAATGTGTGTATAAATGTATGTAATTGAAGAATTTTCAGAATAAGTGCAAATTTTCAAGTTGTGCGGAAGATTAATTAAATTTTTGTAATTTTTCAAATTAATATTGCTCATAAATACAATAAAAGTTCGTTATAACAACAGCTCACAACCACAAGAAAAGTTTTCGCTGTAACGTAGTTCTCATTATAAACGAATTTTCACGTTTCGCTCTGTAAGAACATAAAATTATTGAAAATTGCTGCTTTATCTGCATTGGGACGTCTTTGAGATCATTTCGTTCTAATATTAACGATTGAACGGAACTCTAGTCATGTGAAATTGATTTTTGATCTCAAATCAGTTGATTCTCTAAGAGTATAAGACGTTTTCCATAGAATTTCGTATCATCAAAGCGGTTTAGATGACCAACTGAACAATTAAAAGTCTGAACTTATTACATTCATGCTCACTTCCATGGATTTATGGATCAGGCAACATCGTCTATCGAATCGGAAATTCGACATTTTCAAATAGTTTGGTTGCTCAACTCCAAGGACCTTCTAGCTACATGGACCATACCCGAAGCCCGGGTGCTTTATTTGCTTGTCGTTTCTTTTTTTTCAAGTAAAAAGAAGTAAAATCTCAGGAGAAAAATCCGCCTATTTTTGACATTATTCATGTTTTGTTACTTGTGTGCACGTGTAGTTTGCTTCTTTTTCGAGCAACTTTTTCTTTCTATTAGTGAGCAGCTACGGTACTAATAACTAGAAATCTTATACATAAAAGTGAAAGTATGTATGTATGTATGTATGTATGTATGTATGTATGTATGTATGCTCTTTATACAAATCTACAGTTTTAGACCGATCGTCGCCAGATTTTGCATATATACCAAACAGGTCCGGAATTGAACCGTAGGCTACTTTAAAAGTTCGTCAGAGCTGGGCAAATGCCCAAAATGGGCGAAAAACTGTCGGGCAACAATGGTTTTGGGGCCTCAACAATTACTTTCGGAACGTTTACTTTGGTTACCGTGGTTTCCAACAATGCGTTTCAGACGTGAATATATGCCTTTACAATGGTTTTTCACACCTTTAATTCTGCCATTATAACAGTTTATTCTTTTATAACGGTTTGTCACTTTTCCAATTTGATTGCAGAAAACCCGGGAAGCGCCGGTTATTTCTGCTAGCCTATATACAGGTTGTCCTGTAATCCTGTAAGTGATAATGCGGCCTTTATCTCATCAACCGCCCATCGTATAGGCATAGTTTCAATTTAAAAAATGCGTAAAAAGCGTTTGAATAATATTCGCTGCACAAGCTGGACGTAGGACGTCGCTAACAACAGAGAACAACAACTACGCTGACAAAACTGGGAATAAAAATGTTCAACGCCAACTGATGAACTCAATGCTTGCCTCAAATCATCAACACTCTGGCACGAAGTTAAAAAATTATCATTATCCACCAACATGCGAGTTCAACTGCAAAATGACTCAGCACTGCTATCATTTTCACATCAGTTGAACAACCAGTAGACCCAAGCACTGGACCGATTACGTTCCCAAATGGATTTTGCCAGTTGTTAAATTCAGTTCAAGAACTTGCAGACAAAGTCTTCCCAAAAATTCAACAAAATGACCAAAACCATGAGTGGCTTTCTGAGAGCGATTCTGGCACCGAAAAATGACAGTGTGAACAAGATCAATGAAAAAAATCCTAAACATTATTCCAGGAGACTCCACATCTTACAAATCGGTTGACACTGTCACAGACACGGCACAGAGATTTAGTTCTGTGTCCTGCAGAATTTCTGAACTCCTTTGGATATTCCGGGTGTGCCACCACACAATTTGACCCTCAAAGTCGGAGCAGCACCTATAATGCTTTTAAGAAATTTGGACACACCGAGACTCTGCAATGGCGTCAGACTCTGCGTGAAGAAATTGCACAATTGCATCATTGAAGCGACGATTCTAACTGGATGTGCCAAAGGAAAGAAGACGTCTTCGTTCCACGTAAATCCCAATTATCACTGAAGAAATGCCATTCACTTTCAAGCGATCACAGTTCCCGATTCATTTAGCTTTTGCCATGACAATCAACAAAGCGCAAGGCCAGTCGTTACCAGTGGCAGGTATCAACCTACTTGAGCCCTGATTTTCACACGGACAGCTTTATGTCGCGTGTTGGTAATCCCGAAAATTTTTACATCTACACACCAGATGATAGTGATAGGAACCGAGAGACACCCAGGCTCTGTCACACTCAGTGATATAAGCACATTGTCCCTGGGGACTCGGGTGCCTCCGGGGAAACCTAACCATTTATTGATCTTGAGAAAGATACATTACATACATGGGCAGGTGCCATTACGCACCTCGCCAGTAAACAAGTATAAAATTTGTAATCGAAAAATGGTGATTCTGTAAATAAATCACAATTGTAAATCACAGGTTATAAATCTCATAATAATCGTCATAATCGGGAATAGTTCTTGATAAAATTTGATCTGCTTCTCTTCAGGGATTTTCATTGGATCAGTAACTATCACATCAATGAAAGTTGTCAATCTACTGCTGGGTTGATTCTGTAAATCACACACCAGATGGACAAACAAAAATATTGTGTATCCACAAGCGATTGCCTGAAGTGTTTTAATTAAAATATTTAGAAATAAAAGTAATTTTTTCTTACTTAATGCAGAAATATTTTGATTAAGAAATAATTAATAAGCTATGTATATGTAAATTTTTTACAGGGCGGGCAACGTCGCCGGGTATCAGCTAGTTCCTAAATAAAATACATGTAGAAATCATTTGCATGAGAATGTTTTTGCAAATGAATATGCACCGAGATAAATAGAAAAGATGCATTTAAAAACGCATTTCCGTTTTTTGCTTGGTTATTTGTTCTTTAGCACATATTTTCTCAGTTTTAGTTCATATTTAGCCATTTTTTTAAGTGGAAAATTCGGGCTCTAATTACAGGCGAATCCCGTTTTAACGAATACCGTTACAGCGAAAATATCGTTTTAACGAATGGTTTTCTAATCCCTCTAATAAGTATACATAGGAACAATGCAAACAATCTGAAATTTCTTTATAACGAAGTGTTTTCTCCGGTTTCTTGGACTTCGTTATAACAGGATATTCGACTGTATAACAATCATTTAATGTATTGTTACCAAAGTGAATGTGACAAGGGCGTAGCCAGAAATTTCGTTCGGCAGGGGGGGACCAAAGTGATAGAACAATAGATTTGGTCATCTTTTCCCCTTTTTTCGGTCATTTTCTCACATTTCGGACGAGGGGACCAGACCCCCAAGTCTTCCTCTTCGCTACGCCCTTGGAATGGGACTACCCCTGAGCATGAGCGTACCCAAGAAAACCAATCTATTGGGGGGGGGGACACACGGAATTTCTTCCAGAGAATTTTTGAGTTGGTGCCAATTTTCCAAAAGCATTTAATTAACAAAAATTTATTTGATTGTTGGGGGCGTAGCCTTTGCCCTTGAGTCCCATTCTAGTTTGATCACGGTCCAAGTAAAAATATACTTTCATTCTCTCTCTCTCTCTCATTGAAACGAGCACAACTCCGGTCTATCGCCATAGGCAATTTATTCAGATCTAGTCATGCCGTAAATCTGAGTATATCCTGCCAGGATCCCCCAGATCTCATGAATCCCGAAATCCCCTGGGCGGGGTCATGAAAATGACTATATACAAAAAATATATTCAGAACAGTATATGCATCTTTATTTATTCCAAGGTTGGACAAACCCCAAGTGCCAGGTCACCATGGTGACTGGAAAATCTGTATTCGCGCCTAAAATTTTGTATATGTGATTGCTAAATCAGAATCTAGTGATGGCTCAAAATTTTCCGATTTCATAATTGTCTTCCAACATAGAAAGGAGCAGAGCCACAACTAGAGAAAGTAGGTAGGTCTGGTGCTCCGGACGCTGGACCAGAATGTGAGTCGAATTCACCCTTTAACTGCTTCTTCTACATGCAAGGGGCGCCAAAATTCCGAATTGCCCCAGATGACAAAGTATCTAGTTGCGGCCCTGGGAAGGGGGTCATCAATTCCCAGAAAGGTTGAAAAAAGATTATTTAAGATACTTTTCTCGTGAAAAAACCATGCTTGGCTCTTACAAAATTTGGCTGGTGCCTAAATTTTTTAATGATTTTTGTCGAGCCCTGTATTTATTTATATTTTATGATACAGTGTATATTTCCCCCAAAATCAAATTACATGTCACTTATTTAAGATTTATTTTACTCTCATATATCACGTTTTAAATTAGAAAAATAATAATTTTTTTAGTTGCATAAATTTCTTATTAAAAACTCGATTCAAATATTGTCCCTTTTACAAGTATGCAAGAAAAATGGAGTTTAAATTTTTCTTAAATAAATTTTAAATATGATTGAAAAAAATAAAACATGGTAAGTTTTATTAATTTATTGATATGTCTAACAGAAAAAAAAGTATTTTATACTACGCTTTATTGATTATAACTATTAGAGGGCTGCAAAATCTAGATTGTTTTTGAAGATTCTGAATAAATTATCATTAAAGAAAATGTTTAAAATGCATGAATTTATCAAAAATGTGTAGCTATATTTAATATTGCTTACTTTTTCTGTCAGGAAACTGTGCGGAATCACGAGGAACTTTTCCGTTTTCTTGTAATACAACATGTTTTACTAACAGAAGGTTATACTGTACGTGCACAACCGAATGTGGTCCACACAAACCATAAAATACTGTGGAACTGTCTATCTCAACATTTGTGGGGGTTTTTTTTCAGGGGAAAAACAAGGAGTTTACTTCAAGTGGCTCCAAACACAGCTATTCTTATTTTGCAGAATCACAAACCTCGTCTAGATTTTTCTTCACCACCGTAATTTCTTTATATTCCAATTAGGATCATCTATGTCGGCGTCCTTCACGGATGGCCATCCATTAAGCACAAAAGCTTTTAAAGCCTTGACCGGCGGCGTCAAGAAGAATGTAGTTTTCAGGATCAGAAGGGGGGTCCCCATATGGACGGATGCCTCCAGGTGACATATTCCCCACATAAGCGACACGCTATACACTCCCCGTCCTTCTAATTAGGAAATGGTGATTGTATTCAGTAAACCTGCATTGAAGCAGCCGAAACTGAACCCTATTGAAATGCTCTTTGTCAGCTGCAGAAGGGGCGGCCCCTTTATCATGAAGAAAAAAAAAAATACATGGAATAAAAAGTCCGCCAAAGATCCCAGGCTAGAAGCCCTTCTCCAGTATGTGGGAGTCCATGGCCGTGCTTATAGCTCGCTGAGTGCCCCCCCCCCCGGGAAACACGCCACTAGATGCCACAGACGGGCTGTAACTAGGAGTGAAGATCATTTTATTGTCGGGAAAGGGGGGGGGGGAAAGCATCGAAATACCTCCTTGAGATCGACTGTGATGCCGCAAGATATTTAAAATTTCTAACAGTGCTGCGAACGTAAACAGGGTATGTAAAACCCCCTCTTTGCGGTCACCGGCTGGACAAATAGAAATTCGTCCGTAAAAAAGAATTGATCGGGAAAGGAGGAACCCTATTAAAACCTTGAGAATAATTCTTCATTTTGAAATAAACACAATTTTTTGAATAACATAAGTCAGAAATACTACATCCTTTTCAGAAAAATTCCCCAATATAATTTGCAATGGAACATAGAAAAAATTACAGTATTTTCCGATAAATAGAGGTCGCATCCTGTAAAATGGCCGGAAAAAAGTGTTTGTGGAAAAATCGCCACTTTTTTTTTTACATGTCACAGCTTCGTATAAAGGCCGAAACTCACTGTACTGACGTGACGTGATTATTCCGAGTCTAGGTGTGGAAAACGTATCCATGCGATTTTTTTTGGGGGGAGAGGGGAAGATTGAGCCAGCTCTCCGAAATTAATAAGGGGGGGGGGGGGAGTCTCGATCCCATTGGCTTAAAACAAGTTACGACTTAATGCACTTAACATACGACTTAATACAAGTTACGCTTACGACAGGTCCAAGCACTTCCCTGTGAAAAATCGGGGTCCTCGCGAAAGATCTGTCCAAAAGCCCGGTCCAACGGAGACAGGATCAATTTAGTCGTGGAGGGAGGGAAGAGTATGTAATTTTTTCACCCTCTCCCCGAATCCTCCTCCGATCGAAATGATATTTTTCGTCTTCCACCCCCCCCCACCCAGAATTAGCAGTCCCCACAAGAATTCCGCCTGTGAAAACTGCCTTCTTCCCTAGTTCCGGCCCTGGCTACCTAAGTGTTGGAGTACTGGAAACAGGGCTGGGGGGAGGGGTCAAATGTCTAGGGTGCCGGACCAGAGGGGGGGGGACGCAAATTTCACCTTTTAACCTCTCTTCAACATTTATTGAAATACCGTATTTAAAATTTCTATATAAGAGTGCTGCTAACGTAGATAGTTTGAGAATCCCTGATTTATAAGGAGGAAATTTCATATTCCTAGTATTAGAATGCAATAGTACCCGGCTCAGGGGGCTTTGAAATTTTCCATTCATTTCTTATTTTCTTTTTTTTTGTGTGTTAATTTTATTTTACTATTATTTATTTGATTCCCCTCAAAGGCACCGGAACCTAGGAGTGGAGGATATTTGAGCCCAAAAAATTTTGTAAGGCGGTTGAGCCCCCCCCCCCAATAGTTTTTAGAAGAACAATGCAGTGCGTCTCTCTCCACCCAATGTTAATTTCTTCATGTCAGCGCCTCTGTTGTGAAGAACTTGTTAATAAGCTTAATCATTGTTCACTTTACCTCCTCCCACTTTTTTTCTTTTTTTGTGTTGCATCATGTCCCCATCCCCAAGGGTCACACTCAACAAAAGAAGGAAGAGATGCTCTTGAGTTTACCGACAGTGCAAGCAAGAGAAAGGTTCCCCCGCCCCCAAGTTATTTACACTGGTGCCTTCAGGCACCTCTGGGAGGACGCAATTTAGGATGAATGGATGCAGGATTGATTCGGAGATAAGACTACTATTGTCACAGAACAAGTGCGTTGAGATTCTGAAGAAAAGTAAAAAAATAAAATTTCGAGCAGATGGATTTCTACTATTTAAAGAAATTTTTTGTCAAAAAGTTTTTTCTGAGCCAAGTGTGAGAAACATATCCACTCGAATTTTTGGGGGGGCCGAGCCGGCTCTTCTAAAATGGTGGGGGGGGGGGGGGCTCGGGCCCACGGGCCGGATACAAGTTTACGCCTATGTTCTACCCCCACCCCCAGTCAAATTTTGTTGTGAAGGGGCTCGAAAAATGTTTCGGCATCGATCCTCAAGATCTGTTATGAATGGGCATTTAGAATGTGCTTTTTTCCCCAATATTTTTCAAAAAAACATTGAGGGGGGGGGGCCTAAAAGTTATTGGTCCTCCGCATATACGAGACTCAAGCGTGTACGAAGGAGAGGGAGAATGCATTGCACAATGGTTTTTTTCAGTAATTACTGGGAGGCTCAGTCCCCTTACAAAATTTATTGCGAGGGGGGGGGGGCTCAAATGGCCTCAGCCTCTAGGTTCTGGCACCTATTCTTTATAGAGTGTAATTTATTTCGGTTTCAATATCATTGCTTCCCAATTTTCAACCTTCCCCCTCCCCCCACCATGCATCTTTGGGCTTATTTTCATGTCGGCGCCATGGCCGTCCTCCGGTCGCAGTGAACAAAAGAAGAGACACTCCATCGAGAGACACTCAGTTTTTGCCACAGGCAAAGAAGAAAGAGCCCCCCTCAACACCGCAAAGAATCTTCCTCTCAGCCGTGCCTTCTGGCAGTAACCGATGGAGACCGATTGGAACCGATGGAGGGTGCAATTGGGGATTGAACGGCAGGGAAGAAATGAAATAAACGTATTGTCATGGAACAAGAAAGCCAAAGACCATCCAGATTTTTTAAAAGAACTAAAATTTTGTGCAGATTGTTTCCATTAACTAATTCATAATTAGGACAACTTTTGGTTAAAAAAAAAATTTTCATCATTGCAAAATGAATAAGCCATATTCATACGAATTTTTGGGGGGGCTGAGCCGCGTCTTCAAAAATGTTGGGGGGGCTCGGGCCCATGGGCCCTATAGAAGTTTACGCCTATGGAGAAGGGCGGAAAAATTTGATAGCCCACAGTCGGTAAAACCATAAATCTGGCTCTGCCTAGGTCAAGCGAGGGACTAGGTCAGTGAGTGACGTAAACAGTTTGCAATTATGAGAGTGAACAAAAGAGCAACTTAAGTGATCTAGATAGTGTAAGCATGGGAGTGACCAAGAGTTATCTAAAGAGCGTGCAAGCATGGGAGTGTCAAGAGCGATATATAAAGTGTAAGCATGGGAGAGATCCAGGGAGAATGGGGGCAGGTCAGTGAGAGACAAAAAGAGTGACCTAGAGCATGTGCAAGCATGGGAATGGCTGGAAGCATATGAATGACCAAAAGCGACCAGATCAGTGAGAGAGTGACAGGAAAGTTCATAAGCTTGTGAGTGACCTAGAGCATTTGCAAGCACTTGAATGATGAGAAGAGTGACCAGGCAAGTCAGAAACCAAATGAGTGGCGGTGGCGTATTCGATCTGGAGACAGGTGACATATTTCAAGTGGTGGAGGCAAAGCTCAAGGTGGCCAATTTGAGGAACTAGCGATCAAGACTAGAATGGTTGGATGATAAACTGGAGTAGTTAGACTAGAATGGAAGAAGGGCAGCACAAACCATAAATCTGTCTCTGGTAGTCCTTGTGGGTTTCAATCCACATTTGTTGCGAAGGATCTCCTGATAATGACAACAAAATTGGTACTTTAACACCACAGACTAGACAATAGTTTTATTTTTAGAAAAATTACATTCAGCAGTGATATGGGAGAAATGTCATTTGCTTGCATGCAAAAAACACTAAAAGTGACAATTTCCTCGATAAAAACATTAATTTCATTTGTGGAATACGTTTTGTTGAAAAATGGTTAAGTACGACAGCAACACACACAGACATCAACATTTATTACATAAATACAACAGAGATGATCAGGAGAATGAGGTTTGTTCAAATAGTATCCCACCATAATTTTTCGTGCGTGAACCAATGAAGCTAGGGAGGAGGCATGGTTTGGTGCACGCATGCAGGCAATCCTAGTGTGCATGCTTGAATTTTTTCCTGCTAGCAGAAGCTACCAGTCACTGGCAGACCACAGATGAGCAAGGAAGTGTAAGTAAGCAACATCACATTTTAGGTTTTTGACAAAATGGTGGTAAAACTTAAACAACGCTGCTGTTTTAATTGTTATGGAGCTACCAATTGCGATGCAGAAACTCTTGATAGTATTTCTTGGCCCCCCAAGCAGAATGTTTTGCATTGTTCTGCAACAAGCCCTCAGCTGACTAGAAATGTTCTGCGGTAAAAATCACCATATAATAGTGTTTTTTCCACTTTTCTTAAAATTCATCCAGATTGTTCTGTAGTAACACTAATTTTTCTGCTACGTATGTTGCACATTTTGGCATATTCTTCTTTGGGAGGCTCCTTGGTGATGGTTGTGCAGGGTGATGCATACTTTAGCATGTCTGTGCGATCTCCACACAGAATTGTTTCTGCTAGATCTTTAGCACAAACTTTGCTGAGAATCTCCTGAAGCCTAAATCATCAGTCAAAATGGAATGAATGGATCCAATGTTAATGTTTGCCTCATCTGCAAGTTCTCCGATCATGTTTCAACTATCCTCCAACATCGGAGCCCTCACTTGGTCTTATTTCTGGATGTCGAGGGCCTACCACAATAGGATTCACTCTCCATTGATTTGTGGCCATTTTTGAAGCGGTTGCACTGCTTCTGCTTTATTAGTGTGGTACCCACTGTTTAATCTTCAAAGGCCTGTTGAATCTTGCGGATCATTTACACTTGGGAATCATTAAGCTTGACACAAATTTAATGCAGCAGCATTGTTCAAATTTCATCATTCTGCCATTTTGTCAAAAACAGGAAATGTGATGGCGCTCCCTTACACTTCCTCACTCATAGGTGGTCTGCCGGCGACTGGCAGCTTCTGTGGGCAGGAAAAAAATTTGATCATGCAGGCTGGGACTGCCTACATATGTGCATCAAACCAAACTTTTGTAGCTTCATTGGATCAGCTTGAAAAAGTTATAGTCATATACTCTTTGAACAAACCTCATATGAAAAATATTGCGTTAAGCTTACAAAAAAAATTTTTTTTGTGACTCCATACTGAAGATGGTAAAAAAAATTTGACAGTTTTTCATCTTCACACAAACATACATACAGTGAAACTTCCAATATCCGGAACAACAAAACTAATTGTTTTTTTACATGTGCATATGCAAAGATATGTATGTGTATGCTGAGAAGGTGGTGATGCCATGTAAGTCAGTCAAATGCATGCCCTTCTCATGCGTTATTGAAGTGATCAAACAGAGATGTCCCGTAGAATATTTACAAAATTGTTCAACCATGAATTTTTCAGTTATAGAAGACATTAAAAAAAAATTGTCAACTCCTTTTGTTATTTGATAATGACAACAGGATTAGACCCAATAATAAAGACTTACAGCATTGACAACCATGTCATAAATCTGCACCAGTGGAATTCTTGGATCCATAGACAGTTTGAATTAGGGCCAGATTTTCATAAGGGGAAATAGAGTATTTGCACCCCCAAAGCCTCCATAACTTTGCCCCCCAAATTCAAACAACATATTCACTGACTAACCAAACATCTTTGAGCCTTGTCGCAATGGTGTCCTAATTCCTGCTTTGCCCCGGGCCTCTTCATGTTGGAAACAGGCTGTGGTCAGTTCCAACGCTGGATTCTGGAAGTAGTCACACGTTTCCATCACCATAATTAACTTGGAAGATCTCTGTTTTTTTCGTAGCTTTTCTTTCACTTGATTTTCCTGTGCTCATCTTCAGTCTATTGTGTTTGGTATCGCTGCTTTCCATGCTCTGATAGTGTACACAGTTTCCCCCAGTGAAGTAATTATCGGAGCAGCAGATACTCTCGTCAATTTTAATCAGTTGCATCCTCTCCTTTGCAACTTTCTTTGTTTTGTCCTGGGATTGATAACACCCGTCAGCACTGGAATGAGTTATTTTTAAATGAACAGACTCAGTGGTCACATTCACCACTCAGTGGGGGAGGAACATGGAGCATTTGAGAAAAACACTGATGTGCATGTGCGGTGATCTAACATAGCTGGAAAGAAAAACTTAATCACGACTTTCATTCGATGAATCAGCACCAAGCTTTTCATGATTATTCCTTAACTGCTATTAGCTTGTAACAGGAATTCTGAGATTTTCCACGAATACAGATTTGCTCTAATAGGGACTTCGACATTCATTCATGTGCCAGTCAATTCGCCTCTCAACCAACAACCAATACGCAATGAATACCCACCTAGAATGTCTTTTTGGGGGGGGGGGGTGCAGGGTTTAAGCTACGGTCATATTTCTCGCAAAATGGGAAAGAAAATCGCAGAATGGGAAAAAAGTAGTAGGCACTTTCACAAAAATGCGCACATGAGGTACACAACGAGTAGACATCCAACCAGCAATCATTACATTAGGGGCCATTCAAGTATTACGTCAGCATCGGCGGGGCGGGGGGGGGGGGGGTTTCGGATTTGCTGACTTTTGATGACAAGGGGGGAGGGGTTTGAAGGTTGCTGACGTCATCAACCACCCTTTTTGAAGGTATGAAATATTCTAAGCTGCTGACGAAATTTTGCTGACAAGGGGTGGAGGGGTCAAAAATGGCTAAAAATCTGCTGACGTAATACTTGAATGGCCCCTTAGCATTGTAGCACTTTGCTAAATCTTTTCCCCTCATTTTCGTTTTTTTGCGAAAGGAATTTTTTATCCAGCTTAAACCCTGGGGGGGGGGGGGGGTGAGACGTATGCTTGAGTACCCCTGAAACACTGCAACAATAGGTTCATTCCCAACATACGGTAAACTTTATTGTTGTCAAGGGTGGGGGGAAGGAAGAAACATGGAGCAATTGAGAGAAACACATGATGATGTGCATGTGTGATCTCACAGCTGTAAAGAAAAACTAAAAACTTCATCACATGACCTTCGTTGTGCCAAAAAGACTGTTCTATGTCAAAACAGCAATGTTGCCATCACCTTCCTCTCAGGAGAATTTTTTAATGATATTGGGTTCTTATCGTCTCACTGGTAATGCTATCAAATAGCACCAAATCGGGTGCAGTGATCAAAAAATAGTCGCCAAGCAGTAGTATACCATGTATTGGGAATTTATCCAATAATAGTCAAAGTATGTGTTAATATAAGAAATTTCAAATTCTCTCCGTTCTTCAGAGTTTAACTTTTTTTTTCAAGTGAAAAAACACATCATTTGTGAGAACGAAAGCATTGAAAAAAATGACAAAGATCAGGGATTCTTAAACTTTTTCCCACTCATGGTGCCTATTTTCCCTAATCAATGCTTATCTGCAGCTTATGGATCCCTAGAGCAATTTAACAAAGAATATCTTTGAAAAACTTTCGTCAGTGCCGCAGCTCCATGGTGAACCTCACAAAGGTTTGGGCACATAGTGTGAGAATCCCTGACTTAGATGATTTGAATGCAATACTAAAAGATGTTACTTCCCTGTTATAATGGCCTTGGTGAGAAAAGGGACTTGTAGCGTTCCCACGTTAACAATTTAACATATTCATTCCCTCTTTCATACCAAGACCAGTATTGGACAAAGAAGTACCCAAAATATTATACAGTAAATTGCATTTAACCATTATACACTTTCTTGTCACTAGATGGTGGCCACTTTTAAATTTTGAGAGAAAAGTCTTGTTTATTAAATTAAAGATGCATGTTTTTCGTGTCATCAAATGTGCAAAATGTTTTCCAACAAAAATTTTATCACATGGCATTGCTGACATCGAAAGGAGCAGTGAGCGGTGGTTCCAACGTAATGCTCTCCTCAGACTGCGCTGATGGCGACGACTCCATCCTCGTCGGACTAGCATCATCCATGGTTGTTCCGAGACTGTAGGGAGACGGGTCTGCTGAGGAAATATCAGCGTTCAACAAGTCCCCGTCATCCATCGGTGTAACTGCCCTAGAACTCCCAAATTTCTGGTCCACTGGTGATACATCTTCGGTTTTAGCATTGCTCGCGTCACTGGGACTGCCGCTGGTAGTGCTTGGCGCGGTTGCCTGAGGCCGTCCCCTCTTCCGGACAGTTGTGTTAGTTCTCATTTCTTTCATATAAGCTTTGATTTTCTGCAGCATGAAATCTGGGACAGTGAATCCTATTATCTCGCTTTTCATCAGTGTGCGACTGTTTCGGTATTCCTCTGTATCTGCTAGCTCCAGCATATCTTCAACCAGAAGCATGTACGCTTTGCCGCCGGTCGCAGGCATGAGATTATGATCGTAGAGCCACTGCTTGTCGTCTTGATCACCAGAGTACTTGAACAAATCAGGATGTTTTATATACAGTCGTCCTCTCGTAGCACCGAGACCCAGGGCTTTGTTGGCTTTTGCACCCATGATGAATTCAGTATTCGAAGTAAGTCGCTCTGGATCCCATTTCGGACCAACACGTCGCGGTATCTTCGTCTTCAACTTTATTGCAGTCGTTCGCCCAGAAGATGCACCTTGGTAATGAATAGGCGGGCGACCTTTCTTTTTTTTAGGCTTTTGCGTGATAGCGCTGATATCGGAATCAGTATCAGAATCTTTCCGTTTTCTTCCGACATGCTTTGCTGCATGACGATCTGGTTTAAGCTCTGATACATTCTTTTCTGCTGTCTCAGAATTTTCATGAGTATTGTTGGCACTGCTAACTGTGACATTTGTGGTCTGGTACATCGCTTTCGCTTCTTCGAGGATCTGTCTGCAAACTGCCTGGATATGGAGATCAGTGACTGATGCTTCACCGTTGTTCTCCTTTATGTTGTCGATGGCCATCTTGAAGAACTTCTTCAGATATTTTTGCAGTATGTCGTCGATTTCCTTATTGATGCTTTTCTGAAGGTTTTGACGGACAATATCCAGGGACTTTGCCGTGCTGGTCACAAAGCCCAAGCGCGCTCGCTGCATGACCATGACCTGGGATCTGTACGTTCCCCTACAGTTATTGTTGCCGGTGGAGAAATTGTTGAGGTTTTGCGCCCTCATGTTGAATGTATTTTCCCATTTGACCATTTGAATACCTGGTTTCTGGCTGTCTTTCCGTGGGTTCGTGGGTTGAGTGCCAAAGAAGCGTGGGATCTGTAGTGATTTGGACTGCCGGACCTCGGGCTTCGGTAGATGCCATGTGAAGCGAGATTTCTTGGACGTCGGAGAGTAGATCTTTATGGTCGGTACTCGCGATGACATCATGATTTTAACCTTAAATTTGCGCAAAGCTAAGCACCTTCAACTTTAAAATATCCGATTATTCACATTATTTGAAACACCAAAGCGTAAAGAAGCGACATCTCATCACATAATGAAAATTTTACCGGAAAATGATACACAATACAAACTGGGAAATGCTGCATAATCCGAAAATGCTAATACTTTGTTGACATAAGTTCCGAACGGCCGTGACCGCTCATCAATATTGATCCACTTTTTACTGACAATCACATATGGATAAATAAATTCGAAATAATTATACCACTGAGCAAATATATTAATATTCGCATATAAAAATGTGGAAAAAACTGCATTACTTAGAATTTATGACATGAATAGTCCGAAAAATTGATTTGAGCTCAAAAGCCAATCACGATACAATTCTTATTCCCACTTTGGATAATTTTTCAAAAAGAAACGCACGGTGATTCGTTAAAATTTGTTTGTTGTCCAGAGGCAGGGCGCGTGTGGGCATGTGTAAAAAAAAAGTGTTTTAGTTTCCATAGCAACATAGTTTATCCCTCTATTTGTGCTTTGTTTATCTGATAGTAAACAACATTTGGTGATCTGTCCTTGTTGACGTCGTAAGTATGGTGTGACATTTATGTGGTACACAGGGCCGTGACTACACAGGGACAATCAGGGAAATGCACCGGGGGGGGGGGGGGCAGATTTCGAGAGACAGCAAAGGAATCAGATGAGAAAGATTCATGGCCCTCACACTCAAGAATGATGTTGTGCCAAGCCGGGGGGGGGGGGGGGGGGGCAGCAGGAATGATCTTTACAGTTTTTTGCCTTTTCGCACTCCAAATTCACTCTTGAGGGGCTGTGTGAAATCTGGCTTGGAGTTCGGTCGAAAACCACAGCCTAGGGACACTGCTGCAGGATGTGGGGCCATGGAAAGATTAAAATCATAGCCCATGATGAGAGTTGGGGGGGGGGGGGGAATTCACCCCGAAATATGAGGAAATGTCTGAATATATATAGAATGACATGCATTGTTCAACCACTTTGGGCCCCCTTGAAAATAAGTTGTCCTCCCTATGGGTGATCTGAACGCTCGCATTGGTAATATAAAATAAATTTCTGTCTACAGCCCTCTCATAGCCTCCAAGGTTAATCTACCCCCTTTCTAAGGCACCTTTATCATCAAGGAGCTCTACCCCTGGCAGGGTCGTCTTAGAAGCATTATGAGCTCCTGAGCTAAGTGATTATCTGAGGCCTTTTGCCTGACTAAAAATGCATGTTTATACAGTGGCGTATTCACAGGAGGACTTGGCGGGCTATAGCCCAGGACGGCAAGTTTGGGGTGGCGACAGATTTGAAGAATTTTCTTGAGTTGTCAAGAAAATTATAATACTCAGAGAAGGGCTTTTCCAAAGTCAAGTCCAGTCCTTGACTTTGATACAGTTTATCTATTCTACTGATGATGTCAACTACTAGTGTTGGGGAAACGTTGAGAACTAACTCAAACGGATGATGGTCTTCAAACCCAAAAAAACAATTTTCAACAATTCTGAAATTATTCGTATCAGTAGTTCAGCAATTATTTCATTAATTCTGTGACTATTTTTTTCATTAATTATAAATTTTGATCATTTATGAAATTATTATTTTTTTCAATAATTCTAAAATTATTTCTTTCATTAAGGTGTTTTTTAGCATTTCTGTAAATTCTGTAATTATGTACACCTTTTGGATGTCAAATTCGGTCTTTTGAAATATGTAGCCTATAAGAAACCATAGGCTTCGGAAACTGTTTTGCTCAGGGTTCTCCCGTCACCACAACCCTTTTAATGTATCAAATGCACAGCATTACTATTGAATCTGAAAAGTATATCACAGTTCTAAATATAGTAGTACGTATTTCCCTGTAGCTAGAGCTCTTTATTGATTTCTTGTTTTTGGAATTTAATCAGTTTTCTATGCAAAGTATCTATTTAAAAAAAATTCTTGGGAGGCCACAGCAAAAAGCTAGGACCGCCACATTGTCTCACGGGCAAGCGAGTAACTAGGCTAGGGCAACCGTGACCCCAAGCCATATGGGGTCCCTCACAAAAAAATTTTATGCTCATTTTGCATAATAATAACTCTTTCTGGAGGGGGGGGGGAAGAAAAGTCTGCCCTGGGACTTCAAGAAGGCACCTATGGCCCTGCCCTAGAATTTCTCCAACCTGTGCATGAGCTTACAGAGTAGGGAGAATATTCCATGATTGGGATGAATGCTTTTATTGTTCAATGTTCGTGAAAGATTGAATTATGAATACTATTTTTAGGTCTAAGATGGATGATATTGATGATACAGAAAAGTCAGATGTGAGTAACCTTTTCTTCATTGATTCTTATGTTTCATAACATGCGTGAAATAACAATTTCTATGAATTTACTCATTAAGAGGTTAATTGCATGAATGGTGAATTCCTATCATAAATTCCCCCTTTTTTTTATTACGAAGAAAAGTGAGTGAATTATTATTTTGGCTATTAAATAAACAGATTTAATTTCTGTTAATGGACTGGACTTGAAATTTCTCATCCCCAAAGCAGAATGTTTTGCAATGTTCTGCAACAAACCCTAGGCCGACTGGAAATATTTTGTGGTAAAAATTCCCATAAGTAAGAAGTCACCAATGAACAAGGCAAATACATAAACTCCTAATGCATTTTGACACCAGTGGGTGTTGTCACATCATGGGTGGATGACACCCATTGGCATCAAAATGCATTGAGTTTGTGTATTTTTCATGTATTTTCCTTATTCGTTGGTGACTTCTTAATATTTCCGGGCAAAGTTAATTTACTGTTCCTAGTGTTTTCTACATCTTTCTTAAAATTCTTCCAGATTGTTCTGCAATAGCACTGCTTGTTCTGCTACGACATACGTCATAGATTTCGGCATATTCTGCTTTGGGGTTTCTCATTTGAATTGATTAAATTAAAAAACCGTTCTTTAATGACGATCATGGTTTTATTGGGTTATACTTTATTTATGTTCTGCAGCAAAACTGTCATTTAAATTTTGTTTTCATTATAAGTTATGCAGCATAACAAAAAACACTACAGTGCATAGATTTATTTTGTAGAAAGTTTTCTTTTATTCATCCCGAAATTTCCTTAATAAAACTGTACCTAACGTTTGTTTTGTTCCAGCTGATTATGAAGTCAGGAATACCAAGGCCTTCATCACGTCCATCCTCTCGCCCACTGTCTCGACCCACTCCGTCTGCCAGAGTCCGTGCTCTTGGAAAAGGTGATCTTGAGGAAGTGGATCGAAACAGTCAAGAAGATGAAGAGGAAGAAGAAGATGATGATGAAGATGAGGAAGATGAAGAACAGGGAATACAAGTTGAAGGGTAAAAAATCTTTGCTGCTGGTAACTTTACAAGAAATACATCACAACTATTCACTTGCCTAAGCATGTTTAGTGGCAGTTCACCGAGTTGCATTAAGATAAATATTTTTATTTTATTATGCAGTCAAACCAAGCTTATAAAAAAATCTCCACGCATAATGAAAGAAAATTTTAGTCTCATCTCCTAAATTTTATCCATCATTATAAGATATCTTATTAAATCAGATGTGGTAATCAAATTTTTGGTTCCCTTAAAGTTAGTTGTAATGCATTTTTTATAACATTTTATGGGGATCAAATGTCTATTGTTGATGGATATAGGACATAAGTTTCACAAATACTTTCATTAATCTTTCAAGTTTCAGTTTTTTTTATTCTATAGAAATTATGATACCAGTAAGTAATTGTTGTCGTATTAATATATTAAATTCTAGGTGTAAAACAGATGTGGACATCCTGAGTTGTATCATTATAAAGTAAAATTATAATATGCCATCCCAATGGCATAAGTTTTGTAGTGCTGCTCTAAAGCATTACTATCACAATATTTTATGAACTATTTGCCCTACTTAAATAACTAGGAAATGAAAAACAAACTCGTGGTTGATGAAAGGAAAGTAGATACAGTTCTTTTTTTCACACCTTTTTTCTAAAATGCATAGTGGTTCTAAATTCATGGGATAATGAGAGGTGATAGAACATATACCTAAACAAGCATTTTTCATCATGGAAAGTGTTGTGTTTTCTTTAACACTTTGTTAGCCGAGTGGATAACACATGGGTATTTATTTTGATGAGTATTTATTATTACGTTAGACTTAGATAGATTACATACATATAGATAGGAAGAATTTATAAAGCGGAAAGAGCAGAACATTTAGACATCTTGTCTACTTGATGTCCGAGGTGGAACTCACTAGTTCCCCTTACACAACACTAGGTGGCGTTGTATGTTCTTATCAGTTTAGTTCTTTTAGTCATTTCTTATGAGGACACCACATTCCTCCCCGCTAATTTAAAGATCCAACTGGACAGGAGCTTTCCTGGTTGTTGGGAACGTTGCAAAGGAACGGGAGTACTGGACATCGCTGTAGGCTTGCTGGACGTCGCTGGTGCCTTAGCTGGTGTTGGCAGATCGCTACTGATCTCTGCCTGAGTTGTCTGTTCTGGAGCAATCTGTACCTCGGAGTTAGAAGCGACAGGAGTTGATGAAAGTTTGCCTGCAACTCTCGGTACCACCAAGGTTGGCTGAACTTGATTGCCAGCTGCTCTCATCTGGTCTATGTGACGTCGGAAGAGAGTTCCATTTACATCTACAGTGTAGTGTAGAACTACGTCTTTGTTGAGAACAGTTCCGAACTTCCACTTGTTATTGGCGAATCTGTAATCTCGCACAGCCACACGATCTCCTGTCTCGAAAGTTCGGTCATAGAAGTCTGTGACCTCATTTCTGATCCTTTCTTGAACCCTGTTCTTGATATTTGGCAAGACTAGGTCTATCCTTGTTCGGATTTCTCTTTTTAGGAATAACATTCCTGGGCTTTGCATGGTAGTCGCATTTGGCGCTTTTCTGTAATTCAACAGAAACGTGCTCACTTTTTGGTAGATGTTTCCGGGAAATCTTTGCATCGCCCGAAGGGATTGTTTTAAGGTGTGAACTTATCGCTCTGCCTGCCCGTTGCTTGATGGTTTGAAGGGAGCACACGTTTTGTGCTTTATTCCATTATTCCTCATGAATATTTCAAACTTGTGTGATGTGAACTGAGGACCATTGTCACTCACTAACACTAAATGCAGTCCAAATTGAGAGAAAACAGTCCCATAGGCATTCAACTGTCTTGAACGTGTTTGTTGATTTCATCGGGTATACTTCCATCCATTTAGAATGAGCATCGACTACGATCAAAAACATATGCTCGAATATGGGACCTGCGAAATCTACGTGAATTCTCTCCCATGGAGCACTCGGGTATTCCCAATGGTGTACCCTTGCTTTCACCGGATCAGACTTGAATCTGGAGCAATCTGGACAGTTTTTAGCAGCTGTTTCTATGTCGCTATCAATGTCCCTCCAGTAGACTTAGGATCGAGCAATTGCTTTCATTTTAACAATGCCCAGATGGCCTTGATGGAGTTCATCAAGAATTTGATTTCTAAATTTCTTCGGAATAAAAACTCTTTGGCCATGCATTATACATCCGTCCTGCAAGGTGTACTCGGCTTCCTTCCCTCCTAAAGGTTCACCGAATTTCAATTTCCTCAGCAATGGACCCAACTCTTCATCATTTTGGGTCTCTTTTGCTAAATGTTGAGCTTTCACTGGTAGTATTTCAATTCGATTCAACTGGAAGAGTTCTATGTCATCCTTGACAACTAAGTCTTCCGACCTTAAAGGTAATCGGGAAAGACAATCTGCATTACCATGGTTCTGTGTGTTACGATAGATGATATCAAACTGATATGCTTGTAAGATCAAGGCATAATGCAGAAGTCGAGTAGCCGTCAACACTAGTAGACCTTTCTTCGAGCTGAATATCGCTACCAAAGGCTTGTGATCTGTTATGAGAGTAAATCTTCGGCCTTTCAAGTAAAGCATAAATTTCTTTACTGCCCAGATAATTGCCAAAGCTTCTTTGTCAATCTGGGAGTATCTCTGTTCCGTTTTCGTCAGCCTACGAGAAGCGAAAGCAATTGGTCTTTCTGTTCCATCTGGTAAGACATGTGATAGAACTGTTCCTATTCCCACTGGAGAAGCATCCGAAGCAAGAGTAAGAGGTAGTGTAGGATCATAGTGCATCAAGATTCGCTTTGAGAAAATTTCCTTTTTGATCTTCTTGAATGCAGTCTCACACTTTTTAGACCAACGCCCCGGAACGTCCTTTTGTGTCAGCTCATTGAGAGGATAGGCAATGGTTGCCAGATTTGGACAAAATTTCCCATAGAAATTTACCATGCCCAGAAAACTTTTTATTTCTTGTACGTTTTTCGGTGCGGGAACTTTCAAAATTGCTTCAGTTTTCTCATTTGTTTCACTGAGGCCATTTTCATCAATTTCGTGACCTAAGAAATTTATTTCTTTTTGAAAAAATGTCAGGAGCATGGGCTGAAGTTAAATTTGAAAAAGAGCAGAACATTTAGACATCTTGTCTACTTGATGTCCGAGGTGGAACTCACTAGTTCCCCTTACACAATACTAGGTGGCGTTGTATGTTCTTATCAGTTTAGTTCTTTTAGTCATATCTTATAACGACACCACAGAAAGTGTGGCCTAATGTGAATGGTTGAGGTGCAAACTCTGCAATAAAATACATTGGCATCACTAATTTTGGAAATGAGGTCCCCAAATGTTTCAATGGGAATCATGCACACAATGCCCAGGAGATGGACCCAAAAAAAAAAAAAGAAATAAATAAAGAGGAGAGAGTATCAGATGGATGCCATGTAATGGGATCAACATATCCAATACTATCCAATCCATTGGAGCAGAAATGTGTTTAAGTAATTTAGTGTTTTTCTGCAAAAATGGGCAAACTTTGCTTCTTTACCACATGTACTCCTTGATGGTTTATAGCACATACCACAGTATATCCATTAAAAAAATATAATATTTGCTGCAGGTGTGTGAAGTCCTATTGTTCACTTTATAAAAGCATCTCTAACGTCTTTGCTATTGGGATTTCACTACACGTTTTATGACCAAAATGCTTGCTTAGGTACCTTTATGATATTGTCCCATGAATCATGGACACCCTGTATATATGCATATATCCATATAATTTAATTAAAATATAATTAATTTCTAATTTAAGTAACCTTATTTCTGTAATATTCATTTTCTTGAGCTTTCCTATCTGGTACTGGCATTTATTATTGTGCATGACTTTAAGCCTTGACTTGCATGTGAATTTTTTTTTCAATGCACTTTGCACGTAGCATGAAATCAAAGCAGCTCTTCTACAGGCCTGTTACACCAACAGCAATGCATGGGAACCACAAGCGCTTAAATCGAAGAAGAAGAATGCATGTGTCATCATCCTCAATGCAGGACATGTTTAGATATGCCGATGAACTGTCATTATCAGATTGTAGCATTGGTGATGAGATTCTTTATGATTCCTATTATGGCAATTTAGAAGATGAGAGGGATTTATTATATCAAGAACTTCCTTATAATAGCAAAAGGTGTATTTTGTATGCATTGATAAATTTTGATTTCGAAATTGGCGTTTCATTTGTGTGCACTAATTTAGTCCAAAAGCTTAGGATTCTGATTTTTAGTCAAAGAAAACAGTACAAATTTCTGTGTACAATTATTTATTTTGAAATATTTATACAGAAGCCAAAGTAGTTTGGTTATTAACATTTTGATAGCTTAGACCAGCGGTTCTCAACCTTTTTGACTCGCGGAGCCCTATCCAGTTTATAATTTCTATGGCGGAGCCCTTTTTGACTCGAGGAGCCCCTTTTTTGTGCATAATTTTTATGGCAGAACCTTGTAGGCCTCTTTTATTTATTTATCTATCAAATTTATTGATTTATATTATTTTACTTGAGTCACCGCGGAGCCCCTGGGACGTGCACATGGAGCCCTTTGGGCTCCGCAGAGCACCGGTTGAGAACCCCTGGCTTAGACACTCTGGCAAAATGTTCATTTTTAATTAAACTGACTTTAAACTGTGGGTTCCAACATGCCCTCTAATTTTTTTACCTGCACAGGCCCATTGTTACTTTGTACACATAATTTTTGCATCTTTATGGAATTGATGAAAAAACATGCTTCCCGTATAATGTGTTGAATTTCTCAAGTGTAGAAAAATATATATCCCTGTGCTCGAAGTATTTCAGTATTGCACAGTCATGCACATGAACAGCTTAGAAGTAGCCTTGGGTCCCAGCATTATGTTTTATTCAGATTTTTTTCTTCTTTGCAACGTTAAAAATGAACAAGAATCTTCTGGCTAAAAAAGCCAGTGTATACTTTGTCAAACTTATACCATCATTTTGTAATGCCACTATTTTCATGAAACACTATAATTCAGTATTTCCCCAATGGGGTTGATGTGATGGATCTGGGATAGTTGTGGCGGTAGAGGCTACACTTACAATATGGGATCTTATTGAATGGTTTAGTGAGGGCACGGGCCATAAAGAAGAAAAAAACCCCATTTCTGAAAGGGAGAGATGGTGGCACAAAATTTGGCAAATTCTGCTCTAATGAGCTGAATGAGGCCACAACATTATATTTGTTCTAAAGTCTAAAGTATGATACTAATTGCATGAACTGATAGCTTGATATTTTTGATTACTTTGAGAAATCCAAACTTGATTTGAAACTTAACCCTTCAAGCAGTATTGACTTAGGATATCTAGAATCCTTTAAGAAAGATATGTAGACTCCTTAAAGGCCTCTTATTTTAGCATTATCAAGTCCAAATATTTTGTAAAGTTGATTTTTCAATGGAACCTTTTTCCCTGTACCCTTTCTTTGCACCTGCTGAAAATTAGAAGAAAGCCTTTTTTCTGAATTAAAAAAAAAGATATGGTGTTTTAGAGGGGGTTTAGTGATTTCTGCTCTGCCATTCAAAGGGTTAGTAATATTTTGTGATTGAACAATTTGCATGATTGTTTGCCTTGAACCTTCTATTTTTTCCCGACTAATACATTGGCATATCATAAATGAGTATATGACATATGAGTATCTCATTTGTTATTTCCTCAGATGGATCTGAAAATTAAAGTAACACCAATTTTTAAATCCCACTCAGACATATCTAATCACTCGTGCAATGATTGCTAATCTAAGCATAATGATGATAGCACCTACAGCAGTTATGTTACATTTTAGACGGGCTTTA
This sequence comes from Pholcus phalangioides, assembly GCF_987345545.1. Lineage (NCBI taxonomy): Eukaryota > Metazoa > Arthropoda > Arachnida > Araneae > Pholcidae > Pholcus > Pholcus phalangioides. Next base: position 24,331,935 of record NW_028301602.1, read on the forward strand.
AAATGGAACAGTATGTGGCACAGGGTTGCAAGACTGTTTAGATTGAATAAAACTTTTAACTTTTTTATATGAACATGATATTTTCCTATGATTTCAATCTTGTTGGCATTTTTGTGAAGGGCTTATGATCCCGCTGACTTCGAACACTTGACCGTTTCCAATGATATGAAAGAAATGTTCCAGTACATTACTAGGTGAGTTATTGACAATAAAATCAGTTGCTCAATCTGATGGAAAATTTCACGTTACTTTTATTGATTGCCAATTTTGATTGGTTCTGAAATAATTTTTCTCACTAATTCTGAAAAAGTTTATGATTATTTACTGATAATAAATTTAAATGACTCTTTAATCATTAATTTTGATGATTCTGAAATTATTTTCCTTCTCAATATATGTTAAAAAATTATTTCTTTCAATGATTATGCAATTATTCTTTTATTGATTGTGAAATAATTTCTATCAGAAATTATAAAATTATTTCTGTCATTGATTTACACATTATTATTTTTCACCAACTCTGAAATTATTTCTTTTATTAATTCTGAATTTTCATCAATTCGAAAATTACTCTTTCATAAATTCTGAGTTTTCATCAATTTGTTCTGGAATTATTTTCATTTGTTCTAGAATTATTTTCATTTGTTCTAGAATTATTTTCATTTGTTCTAGAATTATTTTCATTTGTTCTAGAATTATTTTCATTTGTTCTAGAATTATTTTCATTTGTTCTAGAATTATTTCTTTCATCAATTCTGAAATGATTTCTATTTCTTTCATCAATTCTGAAATGATTTCTATTTCTTTCATCAATTCTGAAATGATTTCTATTTCTTTCATCAATTCTGAAATGATTTCTATTTCTTTCATTAATTCTAGAATTAATAGTTTTTAATGCTTTCAACCATTTTCTGAAATTGCTCAGCAGGCCATGACAAAAAGATATGAGGGTCAAATGTGATCCACGGGCCATACGCTGAAGACTCCTGATTTAAATGATTATTATTTATTAATAACTTTTACAATTTATTTTCAAACAGTATTTGTTAAAAGCTCATCAATTCATAAAAAATCTTTTGAAAGCAGACAGTTTTTTTTTCTAGGTATGAACCTTTTCCAAAAAAAAAAATATTTTACGAATATGTTTTTCAAAGTTCAAAAAGCTTATGTATAATGTAAAAAGCTCACATACAACTATCACTTTCTTCCCGCATATTTTTGTTTTTGTGTGTATTATTGTCTCGAAATAAAACTTATTAATTGTCTCAAAATTTGAAAAACAAAGTAAAATTAAATTTGAAAATTTCCTCAAACATATAACCATTGTCATGTTTTTCTAAAAGATCCCACTGGCTATAAATTGTATCATACATATTACAAGTCAGTTTTGATGAGATCCAAATCACCATTTAAAGGGTAATAATGCTATTTGTTTTGTGGGATTCTGAATTTTTTTGGGAAAAATTGAATATGTAACTATTTTACAATTTTAAATAATCATACACAATAAGTTAAATTGTTATATTGTTTTTGTTTCTCACAGATACACACCTCAGACCATAGAGTTAGACCATAAACTCAGACCCTTCATTCCAGAATATATACCAGCAGTTGGCGATATTGATGCCTTCATCAAGGTACACTTTTCATGAATGTAAAATACCAATTATTATAAATTTGAATGCTAAAATGTAGCTATGACATCAACAGGCATTAAACATTTATTCTTTTACTTATTTAAAAACAATATCAATAAAAATCTTTAGTGATAAATTCTTCAAATTTATCCTAGCAAATGTTTTTTTTTTGGTGTATGGATAAATAAATAAATAAACTTGTGTTGAACGGACCTGATGAAATTTTGGAATTAGTTCTTGTTTGAAGAAGATATTTACTTTTTTTGATGATTTTCTCATGGTTCATTCTATTCTCTGCTGTTAGGTTCCAAGGCCAGATGATGAGTTAGATAAACTAGGTCTCGTGGCTTTGGATGAACCATGCGCTAAACAATCTGATCCAACAGTGTTAGACCTGCAACTCCGAGCCATCACTAAAGAAACAACAACAAAAGCGGTTGTAAGTTAATTTATTATAAGATTTAATTTATTTATGGGACTTTTATTATGGGTCATAGGTTTTTATTGCAGTAATTGAGTTTAGAACACTGCTTATATGATATTTAAATAAATATCATCTGTGGGTATTTAAATATAAATATCATACGTATAAATATTTATGATATGATTTATATAATAAAAATAGTTACCTGAATACTTTTTTTTTAAAACTTGGATTATTGTGGATATTCCTTTGTTCCAATTATTAAAACGTTGTTGTACATTATTTCCAATAGAGTTTCAAAGCATCATTTTTTTAATTTTTTGTGCTAAAAAGTATTTGTCACAGATTGATACACCTTTCCACTGTGGTTCCATCCCCTATTTCTGAATTTTTAAAACATTTTCTTTTCTTAGGCTGTGAAAAAACTTGAAGATGCTGACAAACGTCCAAAAGAGGTAGAAGCATGGATCAACAGCATTGCCAATCTTCACCAATCAAAGCCGCCACCAACTGTGCATTATGCAAAGTGAGTGGAACCTTTCTTTCAAATCGAGCACAACACAGGTCTATCACCATATGCAATTTACTACCTAGTGAGTTGTGCCGGTAGTGTAAGTGTGCGTGCACCTAACAGTCTGAGGTGTATCTAGTGTTGTGTCTGATTTTTCAGTGCTGCCATCTGTATTTCAGAAGTGAAGTGTAATGATTGAATATTTGTACCATTTGTAGGCCTGTTGCTCTAGTGAGTGGAACCTGTTCATTGGCGATATGGCAGCTATTGGAGAATAGATTTTAAAAGAATGAAAAAAATCATATTTTATAATTGAAACTCTTATCTCCCTCCTCTTTTTTAAAAAGAGTTTTGATCGTTATTTACGCAAGGGAAAAAAATAAAATTTTGCAGAGTAATATGTATTTGTATTTTACACATTGCAAAGAGTGTGTAGTTTTGTTTCTCAATTTAAGTTTGAATCTAAATTAGATCATGCTAGTTGATTGTTATCTCACATTTATTTAATCATAGTATGTTAATATGCCAATCTTTAGTGTGTCACTGATTCTTTCTCAATTTTTTTTGTGGATGAAGGAATATGCCTGATATAGAAGCCCTAATGCAAGAATGGCCTCCAGAATTGGAAGAATCTTTAAAAGAGGTCATAGTCACATTTTTTAGTTTTAAAAATGTCTAAATTTTATTGAATAAGATTGGTAGTAATAGATTTTGAAATCATGTATCAATTTCAAACCATGTATTTTTTGAAAAAACTAGATTAAGTTTTTGGACTGCTCAACTATCTAAAGAGAGATAGATCATTGGTAACTTCAATAGAAAGTTTCTGATTATAATTAAATACTTTTTATAATAATAATGTTGGTGACGCACACACACTACAGTCAAGAAAATTTTGATACAAATCTAATTAATCGAATATGGTCAAGCACCTATATAATGGTTTTCAAAGAACAGAAAACACACACATGTATCATTATAGAGGAGTTATCATAATAGATGGAATTTATTAACATTATGAAAAGTGCATCAAAACCAGAGAATGATATCGTTATATATAATTTTCCCTTCATCAGTTAATTAGATAAACAGAATATAATTTTGATAATTTTTGTCTTATACTATTTTTTTAATTTAGTACTTACAATGATTTTTGTACTGCTTTAACCATGATAAGATACCTAGGATTATCTCTAGTTTTTTAGCTTATAGACATTTACAACTTAATTAGAAATATACTGTAATTATTATTATACATCTATTTTTGAACAAAACTTGTATCAAGTGAAATGACGTTTGCATGCAATTCAATTTAAACATTTTTATTATGAAAAAAATCTAATTCTAAAAGTTTGTTATCATACTATTTTTCACTATCATTCATTGTATCCATATTGATTCAACCAAAACTATTGTCCTCTGTAACATTCACAGGTTGGCCTTCCAACAGCTGATCTTGATTGTTCTTTAGAAGAATATGTTGATATTGTTTGTGGTGAGTTGGTTGAAAATTGTTAATTACAATTTCAAAACAGTGAAAAATGTGTTAGGATAATTCCAGTTACTCTATTAGAAAGCATTTTTGGTTGAAATGAAGAGTTTTCTTCCAATTCTCAAAAATATATGCTTGTTTATGAAGATAATGTTTAAAGAAAAAAAAAACGGTTCATGTTTTTTAAATTTAATAAAAAATTTTTTTGGATACTGGAGATTATGTACTGGGCTTACAGTAATCCTACGCTAGAGCAATGGTCTTGGTGATCAAGGGATGAATCCTATCACTTTTTGTTTTGCACACTATAATTTCACTTTAGAGACGCCTGTAAAAAATCCTGGGCTGAGATCTCCAAGGATTTCAGCAGCCTGGGAGAGTGGTTCCAGGGTTTGAAGAAATGTGGGTGAGATTAATTTAAAAAAGTTTTTGTTTGCTTTCTGAAAATTTGTCTGACATTGTAATTTTTGTGTTTTAATCATTCATCATTCTTCCTCAGTGAAATGAACATGCCTCTGTGTAAATTTACATTTTTTTTGTAGCTTAATTATATTAAATAACAATTGTTAAATAATGAAATATCAAATAATTAATAATTGATAATTCGCAATAATTGATAATTCACAATAATTGATAATTCACAATAATTGATAATTCACAATAATTGATAATTCACAATAATTTTAATTAATAATCAATTGTATTTCCTTAAAAAGTCATATTTATATTATTGTTCCATGGAGGATAATCACCCTTGAGATGATAGAATTTTTTCCTGTTGTTCTACATTGTGAGCAAATGAAACTGTTTTTTCAGTGTTTATATATTCACTGTACATAGATTTTAATATCTGGCAATTTCTTCAACATATAAAAAATTCTAACAGGTCTTCTTGATATACCCGTGTATAAATCACGCATACAGTCGCTTCATGTGCTGTTTTCTCTCTACATGGAATTCAAGAATTCACAGGTTAGTTTGAAAATGAACAACTTTTCTAATTATACAGTAGATACTGAATTTTTGAAAAAAAATCTTAATTTTATTAAAATATATTTCCACATTAGTTGATGTGTAGAAAAATATTTTTTTGAAAATGATTGAAGTTCCCGTTTCTCTATTTGTTAACCATTTTCTTTCAAATAGCATTGCCTCTTAAAGATGATGATTCACAAATTTGTATATTCTTTATATTCATTACAATTCTATTAGCATTTCAAGTCATTGGCGCAAAATGAAAGTGTCGATGATCTAGTTGATATAGATGATGACGATGATGGAGATGATGACAGTGATTCAGACGATTTACCTAGAGGTGGTCGCGGAAATTTTTCTGACAGTAGAACAGATAGACTTGTTATCAGACAATAATGAAGTTTTGCACTTTATTTGAGAAATAGTGTTTGTTGTTTTATGTATTGTTTGTTATTGATAATATCGACTCACATGTTTATATCGTGATAATATATTATTTAGGTTGCCATTCTCTGAAAGGTGATTGTTAATAAAGTCAGATGATCTAGTCTATAATTTTCATGTTTGGATGTTTTAATTTAAGTAACAGCATAAGTGAGGTGTTGGAATTTAATGATTTTTTTGGGATGAAATGTTTTCTGCCACATTCTTCCACATGGTTTTATAGTGATTTCATTTCCTTTCAGATGCTGTTAAAAGATCGATTTGTAAAAAAAATTATCAGTGAAAAAATAGGGGGATTCAGTAAAATAATCATAACCAGAGGAATAATATACTGTAGAAGTTAAAATTTATATATTTCCTCTAATTATCCTACCAATTGATGAAATTCACACCTCTCTCCATCATACAAAAATTGAATATTCCCACATCATAAGAAGAAACATTCGCATGGATATCGGTGCTTGAAATTCTTGTTTTTTGACAATTTTACTTGATAAAACAATTGTCTTGAATAGAATGGAGATTGCCATAGGAATTAGCAATTACTGAGAATTTTAATCAATATTTTAGAGCATTTTCCTAATGTGCAAGTTTCACAAATTGACATTCTTTCGATTAAGGGCCATATTATATTATATTAAATTTTAATTATAGGAAATTTAAATTTAAATTCTTAATTTCAGATTTCTTCAATTATGTATTAATGAAGGTGACTGTATCACAGCTCGATTCCCTTCTTTCCCATCTGATCATTTCTCATATTTTTCTACACTTTATAGGCAAGTAAAAAAGAAATAGTTTTCTAAAAGAATAGTTTATATGATTTAACAATGACATTGATATGCTATGGTAAGTGGGATAAATCGGTTATTATACATAACAACCGTTTATTATGCATGCTTACCAATCTTCTTGATAAGTTATTTATGCCGTTTATCGGCGAATATGCATAATACCCAAGTGTCGTTGGTAAATTTGATAAATACTTGAAATTTATCGCCTTTATCTGTGATTATGCATAATACTCTGGTGTAATTTGTGAATTCGATAAATATGAAAAAAAAAAAATCAAAATGAGTCTAGTGTATATATGTGATGAATATAGTCGGACACCTATATAATAACAAATTTTACGATCGTACCCCGATATAATACAATACATGTATGAATCATCATGCATAGGCTATCATATAGTAAGATTTATCATGTTTACCAATGACGGACGCTTGGGTATGCAGAATCGCCGGTAAAAGTGATAATTGTTTTAGTACTTATTAAATTTACCGAAGACGCTTGGGTTCTATGAATAACCACAGGTAAAACTGATTAATTTAGGGAAATTCATCAAACCAAAATGCTCTTCTCGATTACCCATAATAACCGGATTTATCACATTTGCTGTAACGGTACATCCATAAAACGATTTTTTTTGTTACTTTGTAAACTGTCACGAGAATGACCTCGAAAAATCGTACGGTTTATAAATTTTGAAAATGACTTGCCAATAGTATTGAACGAATTGCGGTCTTTACTAATCAGATAATTCTGTTTTGTTGAGAGCGATATGTATTTTATATTGCATTGATTTAATACAATTATTCATTTGCGTTATATTTCTATTCGAATTCAAGACAACGGAATATATTATTTCTCGTGTACGCAATTTCTGACAAGCATGACGACCTTTTTTTTTGTTTTTTTGCCGATTTTTCTATTTACCTACGTCATTTTTTAGCATTAGAATTTCCTGATTGGAAATCATCGTATGCTGACTCGAGTTCATGTATCCATCTATTAATGCGACTTTGATTGCTCGTTTAGTGACGTCTTAATGGCTGATCTTTGTCAAGAAGCAGAAGGAAAGCTTTTACCATTAATTTCGATTCATGTTACTTCAAACCTGTTCTTGCGTATTTTTAAGTACTATGATATGTGAAGATATAAACACAAAATTTTGAAAACATTTCGTTATTTTCTAAACCATCAAAATAACGTCTCATGTACATTTGTTCAATTATTGGTTCAATCACCATATTTTCCTTAACATTGATTTTTTTATGCAAAAAAAAAAAAAAAAAAAAAAAATCAGTGACAAACATTTTTTTATTAATTTTTTTCCTTTTCCCTGTGTTTTTCCCCCCCCAGGAATCAAAATTTTAAACTCCAAGGCTGCATGCAAATTGTCTATGTGATGTATTACACAGTATGTTTGATAAAGAACGAAAGTCGTTTGTATAATGCTTATCTGCGACTTCCTAGAACAATGCCGTAGGATTCTGGGATGCGGTGGGTGCTCAATCATCCACAGAATTTTGGAGTAGGAAGGCGAGCACCTCCTGTGAATTAATTTGTAAATCGAAATCTTCTACAATGAATTTCAGTGGGGCACCGACAGGTTATAAAAACACTTGCAATTACGTATTAAAGATTAATGCAATTAATTGTCGCAGAATAAACTAATAAAGAAAGGGAGGGGGTTATACAGTGGCACAAAGTTCAGATCCACTTTATTTTAAAAAATGTGATTAATTCCCCCCAATTTTTATAGGTAAGTACCCTTGGGATATATAACTCGTCCGCCTCTCGTTTCTATTCTGTCTCTTACATATCGTACATAAAGCGTACATATACGTCCTAAACATTCCTCTGAGGATTTCCTAACGCTGGGATTCTCGAACGTTTCCACACGCGGCTGCCCATTTTCGTATTCAATGCTTATCCGCGAGCTCGGTCGGCTTTTCAACCAGAGCTTTTTCACAGAGAATCTCTCCGAAATACCTTTGTCAGGTTCACCGCTTCGCGGTGCCTTGACAAAGGTTGGAGGCGCATAGTTTGAGAACCCCTGTTCTAACGGATTGGTATATGCCGGAAGACGCATTTATACTGTCAGAGTTATGAATTTCTCCGTATCATATTAGTGCTCCATCTGTCTTCCATATTTTTAACACATTCGCATCGGGATATATTTTCTGAAACTTATATTGGTTTTATACTTATTAATATCATTATCATATAATAATAATAATGATATTATTAGCATAATTATTACTATTTAATGACTCACATAATATAATATACTTCACTAAACAAAACATAATGCGGGAAAGCCCGTAGATTTGGCTTTTCACGACCCCTGCATAGTGAATTTATAGCGTGAAAAAACAAAATATGAGAATTGTCTCGGGCCGTGTTAGCCCCACCTTTGTGGGGATTATGGCGAATGTGTTAAGTGAAAATGGGAATTATGTTTTAATTTTCGTGTTCTGTAAGTACGTATCACGTTGAAGGTCTACCTGCTTTTTCCGACTGACTTTTTGAAACGGGTTGATCGGCTCACATAAACATCGTACTATAGATATCTCTTGTATATTGTTGCCCACATTCACTCCTCGAAATTAGAAAACCGCAGAAAACTCAACTTCAGCCGGCAACCACTGCTCCCTTCCAACGGTGTTCGAACCTGGATCCTCACGACACGAGTCCATCACAATGTCCCATGCGACCGCACAATCAATCACACTTTTACAAAACAAATCACACTTTTCCTCGCTATACAGTCAACCAACTCTGTTCACAAACTTTTCTTTTTGGGAACAATTCGGTTTGCCAACAACAAAAAATGGTTCGTTCACGAACACGCAAAACCGTCTAAATCAACATATTTTAGAAGTCCGAGGTTATAATTTTTTTTGTCGATAGAATTTGATTAAAAAGAGTAAAATATTTCACACATCACAGTAAAATTCCCACCACCAAATGTTTCTCCATCCGATGGATCATCAGCAGGCTCTGAAGAGAAGAACTTTTTCAGATTCAATAATATCTGGCGTAGAACTAACACACAGTCAAGTAACATGTGGGAAAACTGTTTCATCATCCTACAACTGCATAGTTCTTATTTACAAAGTTCGGCAGCGAGTATCTTTCAGAACCATCAGTTTGGCTTGGAGTATATGTTGTGGCCAGGGCCAGACAGTAATACAAGCGGACATTTTGAGGGCTTTGATACTCTCCTCTCCTCTTAACCAGATCATGGCACGCCGCTCTTTCTCAATGCAGAGACTTTAGCTGGTGGTCGAACATGACCTGGGCCGTACTGGAAAATATGCGTGTATGTGTTGTGAGCCTAATGTGAAGTCTGTTTTTGTGTAATGCTTGTTATATGTGTGTGTAGTGATGACACAAAATTTTCCAGCTACGACTGAAGTGTAATGATTGAATAATTGTATCATTATAGGCCCGTAACTTCCTGTAGTGAGACTTTTTTAACTGGCTCGCATTCACGCCTCGAAGTTGGGAACCACAGAAAACCAACTTCAGTCGACTACCACTGTGACAATCGGTTCGGTTTGAACCCGGAATCCATTACCATGACCACTCGATCAGCACAGCGAGGGCTTTGATAATGAGATTATAAGTTAGATGATACATATTCACGAAACCAGATTTCGCCCTTACATTGTGTTTTCAATCCGTTTGCATTTTATTTTTTTCGAATTATGGTAATTTTTTCCAGTGTTGATTTAATGAATTCACACACAAGGTTGGTTTAATCAATTGAGTGCTGGTTTAATCAATTCACAGTGTTAGTTTTTAGATCATGGTTAGAAAAATTGATGGAAGATGGCAGCACTATATATAACAAGCCTTCTTCAGAAACAAACTTCACGTTAAGTTTACAATGCAGAGGAATGTGAACGACGTGCATGTGTGATTTAGTAGTGTTGATTTAGTGGTAACCGTATTGGTTATGCAAACGAGCAGCACAGTAGAAGTTCACACTAAAAATCTTCGGAATAGATTTATTTCACATTAATTCCTATGGGGAAAAATTACTTCACTTCGCAAACAATTCTGTTTATGAACTACCTTCAGGAGCGAATTAAGTTCGTAAAACTAGGGTTGATGTATTCCACTTGAACGATTTACATTTGTGCTTTTCCACCAGTCTCTGTGCCCCTGCTGAAGTTGGTTTTCTATGGTTCCCAAGTTTGAGGCGCGAATGCGAGCTTATCTTCCTGTTTCGCCACAGAGAGCAACAGACCTACAACGGTAAAAAAATTCAATCAATTACATTTCACTCACAAATTGAAATATAAAGATGGCAGCGATAAAAGTTCACACACAATACTAGATACGCACTCAGACTGTTAGGTCCACACACACACACACTTCCGGCACAACTCAATCAGTAGTAAACTTCCCATAGAGGTCATAGTCATGGACTTGCATCCCGGGATCGAACCCCATCGCTGTCACAGGTGGTGGCCGGCTGAAGTTGGTTTTCTGTGGTTCCCAACATCGAGGCGCGAACGCGAGCCGATCTCCCCGTAAAAAAGTCTCGCTACAGAGAGCAACAAGCCTACAACAGCACAATTATTCAATGATTACACTCCCGTCATAGAAAAATTGATGGCACCACCACACATACCAAGTATTACACAGTAACAAACTTCACGTTAGATTCACAACGCGTACGTACACGCACATTCCAACGTGTACCATTTCGTTAGAAATCCCAAAGAGAAATGTGGACGAGGTGCATGTGTGAGTTAGTAGTAGTAAACTGGCCATAGCGATAGCCCGGAGTTGTGCTCGACTTGAAAGGAAGAAAGAAAGTTTCTGAGTGTGCCCTCCTATAAGCATTTGCCATGGTACGAAACTTTCTTGATGTTGATCCGTGGCTCCCTTAGAATATCCCAGGGCAGTACATACGTATCGATTTGATTCACAGTGATTACGCATTTCCGAAACGGGCATTCACAGAATTTTTACATTCACTTTACGCATGCTCGATCTTGAGGCGCTTCGGTTTCATTATAAAAGTGGAGTCACATACTCGATGAGAATCACATTATTACTATACGTCAAATAGGATATTATATAGAAAATAGTACTCCACGGAATGCAGTTTGGAATCACTGAACTGCAGCATTTGATTTACGGAAGGCAATTGTGGTATAATCTTATCTAATTCTCGTAAGTATCATTTACTTCATAAGTGCTACAAAGGGGTGTAGGTCGATTGCCTCACGCTGAGTCGTTTTTCAGATAAAATAAATCGATTACCCTCCTCTTTATTTCAGAAAGACAGGTCGTTTGCCCTTTACCCCCCTCCTCCGCCGATTTCTTAACATGGCAGGTTAATTATTAGGCAGATTATCCTTACTCGGACAGCAAGCGAAACGTTGTTCATCCTTCTTTTTCCTATTATAACACGCGACAGTTGATAAAGGTTTCAAGTGACTCGAGCAAGTTACATGAGAAATATTTTTTAGTTAATGCTTGTGGAGTTCCACTTATACCATAGATAATTCTGTGTTTTCTTTTATTAATCTTCATTTCTGTGGATATGGGGATCGCTTCCAGTAAGCACGGGAGAAAAAAAGAAATTGGTGCCTTATTTTGATTATACAAATTTATAAATATAGCAAAACGAACGAATGTATCAATTGGAGATGCACAAATAGAAAGTTCCGATTCGGAATTACCTCATAATCGCGAGCTGGAAAATAATCCTAGAAGACTAATAATAGACTAATTTCACGATGATGCGATGAAACAAAATCGGTAAGAAGCCTTTTGGAAAATCATTCAAGTAGAAATCAGTGTTTCTCGTCATTCCGAAAATATCACTGTTGAGGTTTAGGAATACACAGCATATGGAAAATCTTAATGCATCGAACGAAGCGAACGTATAGGCATATAAAAAATGTATGCCCGTTCAAGAATTTTACATGTATCGGGAGATAGATTTGTCCTGCTTGTTTCCAACATTCGAAACATAATGAGCACTGTTGATGAATGAGCACTGTGAAATACATTAAAACGGGCATTAAGTTTGAAATCTTTATTTCAATGATTAAAGGTCTCTGAACACAGAAGAGACATCGTATTAACCGTTATTTTACTGTATGCGTTTTTTTATAAGTGGATGCGACCTATCAAAATAATCAAGAATTCTATTAATTATTGGGGAATTGATATTTCCGATGAAAGAAATGATAGAAAGTATAAAGGTATCTCACTAAAATTTATACGTGTGAAATCAAGAAGTATCATATCAAGTCAAAGATAGATGTCACTAAAAACAAAGCTAATTTATCTTTGTACGTACAATTACCGAAACTGAAACTATCTGGAAAGAGGAGAAGGAAAACAAACTTTTGTTTTTATATAAAAAAAATTATTAACCGACTGTATTCAATTTCTCTAAGATTGAAGTATTCACTTCTGTACTAAATTTCATCAAAATAATAATTTACAACATAAATTTCTCCAAAACAAGAGATAAAAGTATTCCTATAACATGTATTAATTCACAAATTAAAGTTTATAAGTCAACAGCAGAGGTCGGTAGTAAAAACAAATTTTCTGGCATGCAAATCAACTTATTTTTGATCGGTCTTCCAGGGTCTTTTCCAAAATTACACGTAATTTTTACATATGATTACAGGTTACTTAAATAATATATGTTTGAGAAGTTTTAAAATCCCCCCCACACCATCACCTACAATGACGAAAATCAGACAGTGGGCAATCGGCCTGTTGCGGGAACACGCTGGAAATTCAAACCCTTCCGTTTTAAGGGCAATCGACCGAGCCCCCAACAAAGAGAACAATTTTCTTTAAGCATTTATGAATTTTATTAACAAAAATAACGAATATTTGAAAGATTTTATAATATTCCCGACACAGTTATAATATGTACTCAGTTGTTTTTTGACTAGGTCTACTAAACCGTACATGCACCTCGTAAATAGTACTTCTTTGTGGAACTTCCAACGTGCCGTGTATGTGTGTGGAGTTTGCTTCTGAGGAATCCTTTTTCGGTGTCTAGGAAGTGCTACCAGCAATGTCCGAATTCGTAAGCAAACCACTCGGCAGGCTATTATGCCCGTTGTATTATGCGTGAATAATTGTAAATGCTGTTACTACAATGACTTGCGATGCAACAACACATAAGGAAAAACATATCTTTAGCCATTAGAAAACGTACAAAATTAAAATCCTTCCCATCAATCTTCGCAAAATTTCAATAATGCATGTTAGTGATGATTCAGACGTGTATCTATATCTACACCTTGAATGAACGTTCTTTTGTTTTGGGGAAGGGGAGAAATTAGCATTGTGCTTTTTTTCCTGTTTGTTTTAGAGCCTATTCAACGTCTATTTGATCACGTTTAAATTTATTTATTCGAATGGTTTTTTTTGTTTTCACACATTGCACACTCTTTCCTACAATAATAGTGTGAGGAAACATTTAAATGCTCGTTCTTGAAAATTACGAGACATTTCTTAATCATATTCCCACATTTATAAATTTATGACCTGCTGTAAGCTAATGGATAGGTTAATGCAATGAAAACATTACTGACTGTGATAAAATCGTTCGTGTTAAACTTAGAATCGCCTTCGCTGTAAGGAAAATAATTAATATGCCCGTAGGGGGAGTCATTAAGACAGTCACAAAAGACAATTGAAAAATAACTTACAGTGAGATAATCACTTCAAAACTATTTTTATTCTCAATATTCTCAACATAATCTCCACCAATATTTATGAACTTATCCCGTCGTTTTATCAGTGCATCCAAACCAGCTGCATAAAATTCTTTGGTCTGCTTTCTCAGCCACATTAGGACTTCACCATCTGCAATGCATTTCCAAGATAGTTCTTTTAGTGGAGGATTAAACAGATAAAAATCGTTTGGGTCTAAGTCGAGACTGTGTGTAAGATGTATGTTGAAATTTTTAAACAAATTTTTTGAATTGTCTCCTGTGTTAGGGGAAGCTAAATGTCGATCAGCCCGAATCAATTCCTCCACCTGCTGCACAGTTGGTTCAGTTTCAATCAAAATGCCCGTTCCGATTATTGTTATGAATTTTTGAGCAGCCTTGAGAGAGAAAATTTATCGACCCAATTGTGCGCTGCTTTATGCAATAAACACTTCTCTCTTATAAACAGGAAATATTTCTTTGTGAATATTTTTTTCATCAAGTCTTTTTGTTCATAAAAATCGGAGAGCTACACCTGCCCCCTCTATCGTACAATTATCGAGCACGATCACCATTTTAAAACTGAATTACGCATGCGTGCGAATGCTGCGAGTTGATATCAAATGAATATCATAAAGCTGGATATAATGCAGTCATCTATTAACATTCTTTAAAAGTACTTGTTATTAGTCTAAGATATATATATATATATATCAATTTATGACTTAATGACTCATCCTCGTATAATTAAAGATAATTAATAATCATAAAAAGTGCTAAATAAATAAATAAATATATATATATAAATTTATGACTTACTTAATGGTTCATCCTCGTATAATTAAAGATAATTAATAAGCCTACAAAGTGCTCAGTAAAATCATTATGCACATCACGAAATTTCGAACAATTTTTTCTCCCCATCGTTTCACATCCCGAGCGATCCCATAAGATTCTATATTGTATCCGTAACTACAGTGGCTAGATGTCCGGGAAAATCCCGTTTTTTCCCCATTTTCGTATTCAATGTTTATCCGCGAGCTCGGTCGGCTTTTTCACAGAGAATCTCCCCGAAATACCTTTGTCAGGTTCACCGCTTCGCGGTGCCTTGACAAAGGTTGGAGGCGCATAGTTTGAGAACCCCTGTTCTAACGGATTGGTATATGCCGGAAGACGCATTTATACTGTCAGAGTTATGAATTTCTCCGTATCATATTAGTGCTCCATCTGTCTCCCATATTTTTAACACATTCGCATCGGGATATATTTTCTGAAACTTATATTGGTTTTATACTTATTAATATCATTATCATATAATAATAATAATGATATTATTAGCATAATTATTACTATTTAATGACTCACATAATATAATATAAGAAATATACTTCACTAAACAAAACATAATGCGGAAAAGCCCCACAATTTGAACCTTTGGAAAGCCCGTAGATTTGGTTTTTTACGACCCCTGCATAGTGAATTTATAGCGTGAAAAAACAAAAGATGAGAATTGTCTCGGGCCCTGTTAGCCCCACCTTTGTGGGGACTATGGCGAATGTGTTAAGTGAAAATGGGAATTATGTTTGAATTTTCGTGTTCTGCAAGTACGTATCACGTTGAAGGTCTACCTGCTTTTTCCGACTGACTTTTTGAAACGGGTTGATCGGCTCACATAAACATCGTACCAGGGGCGTAGCCAGAAATTTCGTTCGGGGGGGGGACCACTTTCATTTCAGGGGGGGACCAAAGTGACAGAACAATGGATTTGGCCATCTTTTTCCCTTTTTTCGGTCATTTTCTCACATTTCGGGGGGGGGGGGACCAGACTCCCAAGTCCCCCCACCTCGCTACGCCCTTGCATCGTACTATAGATATCTCTTGTATTTTGTCGCCCACATTCACTCCTCGAAATTAGAAAACCGCTGAAAACTCAACTTCAGCCGGCAACCACTGCTCCCTTCCAACGGTCTTCGAACCTGGATCCTTACGACACGATGTCCCATACGACCGCACAATCAATCACACTTTTTCAAGAGAGAGATTTAAAGTAGAGTAAGTAGAGAGAGAGAGAGAAGGAGAGATTTAGAGTAGAGTAAGTAGAGAGAGAGAGAGAGAGAGAGAGAGAGAGAGAGAGAGAGAGAGAGAGAGAGTAGAGTAAGTAGAGAGAGAGAGAGAGAGAGAGAGAGAGAGAGAGTAGAGTAAGTAGAGAGAGAGAGAGAGAGAGAGAGAGAGAGAGAGTAGAGTAAGTAGAGAGAGAGAGAGAGAGAGAGATTTAGAGTAGAGTAAGTAGAGAGAGAGAGATTTAGAGTAGAGTAAGTAGAGAGAGAGAGATTTAGAGTAGAGTAAGTAGAGAGAGAGAGAGAGAGAGATTTAGAGTAGAGTAAGTAGAGAGAGAGAGAGAGAGATTTAGAGTAGAGTAAGTAGAGAGAGAGAGAGAGAGAGATTTAGAGTAGAGTAAGTAGAGAGAGAGAGAGAGAGAGATTTAGAGTAGAGTAAGTAGAGAGAGAGAGAGATAGAGATTTAGAGTAGAGTAAGTAGAGAGAGAGATAGAGATTTAGAGTAGAGTAAGTAGAGAGAGAGATAGAGATTTAGAGTAGAGTAAGTAGAGAGAGAGATAGAGATTTAGAGTAGAGTAAGTAGAGAGAGAGAGAGAGAGAGATAGAGATTTAGAGTAGAGTAAGTAGAGAGAGAGATTTAGAGTAGAGTAAGTAGAGAGAGTGAGAGAGAGAGAGAGAGATTTAGAGTAAAGTAAATAGAGAGAGAGATTTAGAGTAGAGTAAGTAGAGAGAGAGAGAGAGAGAGAGAGAGAGATTTAGAGTAGAGTAAGTAGAGAGAGAGATTTAGAGTAGAGTAAGTAGAGAGAGAGAGAGAGAGAGAGAGAGAGAGAGAGATTTAGAGTAGAGTAAGTAGAGAGAGAGAGATTTAGAGTAGAGTAGGTAGAGAGAGAGAGAGAGAGAGAGATTTAGAGTAGAGTAAGTAGAGAGAGAGAGAGAGAGAGAGAGAGAGAGAGAGAGAGAGAGATTTAGAGTAGAGTAAGTAGAGAGAAAGAGAGAGAGAGAGATTTAGAGTAGAGTAAGTAGAGAGAAAGAGAGAGAGAGATTTAGAGTAGAGTAAGTAGAGAGAGAGAGAGAGAGAGATTTAGAGTAGAGTAAGTAGAGAGAGAGATTTAGAGTAGAGTGAGTAGAGAGAGAGAGAGAGAGAGAGAGAGAGATTTAGAGTAGAGTAAGTAGAGAGAAAGAGAGAGAGAGAGATTTAGAGTAGAGTAAGTAGAGAGAAAGAGAGAGAGAGATTTAGAGTAGAGTAAGTAGAGAGAGAGAGAGAGAGAGATTTAGAGTAGAGTAAGTAGAGAGAGAGATTTAGAGTAGAGTGAGTAGAGAGAGAGAGAGAGAGAGAGAGAGAGAGTGAGAGAGAGAGAGAGAGAGAGAGAGATTTAGAGTAGAGTAAGTAGAGAGAGAGAGAGATTTAGAGTAGAGAGAGAGAGAGATAGAGATTTAGAGTAGAGTAAGTAGAGAGAGAGAGAGAGAGAGATAGAGATTTAGAGTAGAGTAAGTAGAGAGAGAGAGAGAGAGAGATAGAGATTTAGAGTAGAGTAAGTAGAGAGAGAGAGAGAGAGAGATAGAGATTTAGAGTAGAGTAAGTAGAGAGAGAGAGAGAGAGAGATAGAGATTTAGAGTAGAGTAAGTAGAGAGAGAGAGAGAGAGAGATAGAGATTTAGAGTAGAGTAAGTAGAGAGAGAGAGAGAGAGAGATAGAGATTTAGAGTAGAGTAAGTAGAGAGAGAGAGAGAGAGAGATTTAGAGTAGAGTAAGTAGAGAGAGAGAGAGAGAGAGATTTAGAGTAGAGTAAGTAGAGAGAGAGAGAGAGAGATTTAGAGTAGAGTAAGTAGAGAGAGAGAGAGAGAGATTTAGAGTAGAGTAAGTAGAGAGAGAGAGAGAGAGAGAGAGAGAGAGAGTAGAGTAAGTAGAGAGAAAGAGAGAGAGAGATTTAGAGTAGAGTAAGTAGGGAGAGAGAGAGAGAGATTTAGAGTAGAGTAAGTAGAGAGAGAGAGAGAGATAGAGATTTAGAGTAGAGTAAGTAGAGAGAGAGAGAGAGAGAGAGAGAGAGAGAGATTTAGAGTAGAGTAAGTAGAGAGAGAGATTTAGAGTAGAATAAGTAGAGAGAGAGAGAGATTTAGAGTAGAGTAAGTAGAGAGAGAGAGAGAGAGAGAGATTTAGAGTAGAGTAAGTAGAGAGAAAGAGAGAGAGATTTAGAGTAGAGTAAGTAGAGAGAGAGAGAGAGAGATTTAGAGTAGAGTAAGTAGAGAGAGAGAGAGAGATAGAGATTTAGAGTAGAGTAAGTAGAGAGAGAGAGAGAGAGAGAGAGAGATTTAGAGTAGAGTAAGTAGAGAGAGAGGGAGAGATAGAGATTTAGAGTAGAGTAAGTAGAGAGAGAGAGAGAGAGAGAGAGATTTAGAGTAGAGTAAGTAGAGAGAGAGAGAGAGAGATTTAGAGTAGAGTAAGTAGAGAGAAAGAGAGAGAGAGAGATTTAGAGTAGAGTAAGTAGAGAGAGAGAGAGAGAGAGAGAGATTTAGAGTAGAGTAAGTAGAGAGAAAGAGAGAGAGAGATTTAGAGTAGAGTAAGTAGAGAGAGAGAGAGAGAGAGAGATTTAGAGTAGAGTAAGTAGAGAGAAAGAGAGAGAGAGATTTAGAGTAGAGTAAGTAGAGAGAGAGAGAGAGAGAGAGAGAGAGATTTAGAGTAGAGTAAGTAGAGAGAGAGAGAGAGAGAGAGATTTAGAGTAGAGTAAGTAGAGAGAGAGATTTAGAGTAGAGTAAGTAGAGAGAGAGAGAGAGAGAGAGAGAGATTTAGAGTAGAGTAAGTAGAGAGAGAGATTTAGAGTAGAGTAGGTAGAGAGAGAGAGAGAGAGAGAGAGAGAAATAAGAGAAAATAAGTATATATATATACTTATTCTACACTCTCTCTCTCTCTCTCTGTATGTGAAGCTGTATGTGAAGTAGAATAAGTATATATATATATATATATATTTAGAGAGAGAGTATAGAATATGTAGAAAGAGTAAGTCAAAACAAGGTTTCGTTGAAAGTTCGAGAAAAAAACAGGCGATTTTCAGGAAAAATTCTGGAAATACGTGTAATATGGTCACTCTACTTAGTCATAAAAAATTCAGTAGCTCATCGAATTTTCAACTCTCACCAGCTTCACATACAGATTCATAAATTCGCGTTCAAAGAGAATCACGTTATCCATCACGTAACCTAATTTCCATAAATTATAAACGTCAAGCTGTTGAAATTTCATCATATCGAAAGTGAAAATGTCTGCGTATGATGTCTTTTCGCGTTGTGTCTATATATACAATTCACTAGTTTTTCTTTTCTCTCTATGCATTAAAACTACAGAGAAGAAAAGCAAGAGAAAAAATCGCTAGAAGGCATCGTCGTCCTAAGAGTTCATCGGAAAGACAGCAGAGAGAGAGGAAAGAGATCGGAGTTTTTATTACAGCATAAAAACGCGCTCAAGGAGGAAATAGGTGAACTGGAATTCATTTTTTGGCCAAGAAAACCGCAGAGAAGACGTCTTAATTTTTGTTCTTGTTTTGTCGCCAGTACGTGCCGTTGCCGTCGATTCACACAGCTGGATTTCATTCCGACTTACTTTCTACTTTCCCAGAGGTTTTTTTTTTGCATTTAGATCTTTGTATTACAGTCTTTATACTGTAAATCAATGTTTTGTCTCTTACGGATTTTTCTTTACGGATGATCAACTTCTAAGATGGGTTTTCGAATTCAGAGAAGTGTTGGTAAATATATTCATTTTTCTTCAGTTTTATATAATATTACATGTTTGTGTGATAAATAGTAATTTAGAAATTTTGTAATTTTGTTTTATAAATTTTTATTACACTTATTAAGGCCAGTTTTCAGTTTAGATATATTTGTTTCGGAATCGCAAAATTTATGTGTTTTTAATCACCTAAATTTTCAAACTTGAATTTTCATTGAACCCCTTCATTCTTTTTCTGAATAATTTTCCCATTTCCCCCCCACTCCAACAAGTCAACCTAGACAGCTATATTCAACTATTGCTCGCGAGGAGTACCATTGTGCTACCATGAAGAACCAAAAGTGCTAAATGTTCGTGTCCGATTTCGTGCTCGTGAGTTCTTCATCAACCCTTCAATTAAACACCCTGTAAAAACTGCATTTAAGAATTACAACTACATAAATTTCAAGCATACGTATGTCTATGGTGCCGTTAGGATGCTCTTCGTTTAATGATAAGAATAGGCAGTTCTCGCGATTCAAGAAAGAGTAAAGATCCCTGCCATGGGAAGATCCTATGTTGTATCTGTAGATTCTATCGAACCTTGAATAGAGGCGATATCGTCCACTTTGGTCCAACGGAAAAGCACTTTACTAAAATTACAAACGCGTGCATTAGAAAAACAACATTCTGATAAATTGGTGATCGAATTGACAAAGTAACTAACCAAAAAAGTAACAATTCTAAAAAATGTTTGGTGAATTGAAAAATTCTAATGAAAATTTTGAATTAACATTATTGAAACTCTAACACATGACTATCCCCTTGACAGTGACGCCGCAGTCCAGCTCGGGCGATAGAAAAATTTTATATTTGTGTGATTTTTTATAATTATATTTGGGACAAAAAAATAGCATTTGCTCTTTTCCATGAAGTCCGAATTGAGTTCGTTTATCTTTTTAATTGATATAATGCGCAACAACAAACAAAGAAAAAACTTCATTTTTTTTGATGCATTTTTCTGAAACACTGTTAAAAGGGGTTCAAACGATATCCACCGATACAGAAATAATGCACTTGAGTCTAAAAATACATTTAAATTATTATATTATATATTATATTATATTATTGTTATATTTCTCGAACGCAGACAAAAATTAATAAACATAATTATGAGTTAGTTGATAAGGTTTTCGTGGCCATCATTTGATGAAAATTGTTTTTTCGGGTTGTATTTACGTACACGAGTGTACGTAAATACAATTTGAGACTCCGGAAAACTTGACTTTGATCCTGTTTATCAATTCTCCTGATGATGCCAACCACTAGTGTTGGGGAAACGTTGAGAACTAACTCAAACAGACGACGGTCTTCGAACCCGAAAAAACAATTTTCATCATAATTATGAGTTATTATAATATTTCTTGGTGTTTGCGTTTCAAGAACATGCTTTTGGAGGCGCGTGGTGCTTATTCAAACGTGACGTTGACGTTATTTTTGTGTGAATAAAAATAAAACGCTATTCTAAATGAAACACAAATATTTAGCGTTAAAATTTGAATAAATTAGATTTTTTAAACCGTTTTTTGAGATTTTCATAGTAAGCGTTTATAAAATGAATGTAAATATTTATAAATATTTAGGTTACAGATATTTGTTTTTAGATTAATGTAAGTAATTTTAGACATGAAATAAGTAATTACACGGATAACAAGTTTTACCCTGGAAAAATGTGACGTTTGCACTGATGTCTCTCTCGCATACACTTTATGCTCACAAATTTACTTTGTTGGTTGTTTTGCTCATTGCAGCGCACACGCCACGAGGAATACACCGAATGATTGTTTTTGATTTCAATATTATACACGCTATTTTTAAGACAGTTCGTTAAATTACACGTCCAAAAACGGTAAAAAAATAAGCGTAAATGATAATGATAAGATAAATAACTTGGAAAATTATTTAGAAATTTAAATGAAAGAAATTGGAAACAGGTAAAAAAATTTGAATGAAAAATTTTGAACTTGTTTGAAAGTGAAAAAAAACACCTTTTCAATCTATTAAAGTAAAGCTGTTAAAGCTTTAAAGCAAAAAAATTAAAAATAATGTTGATGAAAACGTTTCATTGTATTTTAAACCTAAAATTAATTGTTTCTTTATAGAAATGACAACAGTAATTAAAACTTAACTAAAAGTATCATAAAACAGTTTAATGGAATAACTTAACGGTACTTCTGTAAACATGATGCAGCGGATTCGAATTTCCATCACAAATTACGCGTAGAATCATAATAAGAATAATTAACACTACTTTATTATAATGTATAATTGGTTTAGGTGACTTCAGAATTATTGGGATTTTGCTTCTTTTTGGACCATAATGATAGATTTTCCAATTGAATTTCACCAGTAGTTGGAAATCGGTAAAACTGAAATGTAATTTAATTTTCCGTTACTTTATCAATTTGTATTCCGTATCAGTATAATATGAGAAATTTATTTTTGTACCTAAGAGATGTCTAAAGTAAGTAAATTACGTTTCTTGTGTTTCAAGAAGACGCGTCGTCTTTAAGATTTGCTGATAATGCCCCTTGTCCCATTGTGTTCAATGATCAATGAGAACATCGGATCCACAAGACAGGAGGAAGATCGGGATTTCTTGTAGCAAACAACATGGGCTTCGAGTATCAGTCGTCTGAATCAGCAGCATCGTTATTATTCTTCTTATCATTGTGTAACCTCTACTACATTGATTTCAGTGCTTTCTAGTCGTGTGCCGTGAATAATATAAAATACAACCCGACATTTTCCATTCGAGGGTATCGAGGGTCATGCATTGCAAAGAAAAATAGAAAATATGATTATGAAAGGTTGTTTTCAGAGAGACCCCTACAAAAAGGTCGTTGCAGTGACCCCTTTAAAGATCAGTGTGGAGGAAATGAAAATAACTTCGATCGTACTAGTTATCAATTCCGTGGAACCGGGTTAAAGGTGGGCCCCAAACTCGGGGTATAGCAGTATAATGAACTACCAGGTAACAAAAAATAATTTGACATTTCGGAAATAGATGGCAAAAAAAATATGTATGTAAGACCTTGAACTGATGCCAGAGGTCTTACGCAAGGGGGCGATACTATGAGACTGCTGGATTTTTTTTTTATGATTTCGTTGAACATCGTTGACGTAAAGAAGGGAAATAAGTAATGCAGTATTGAATTCTATATACAATAGAACTCATTTTAACGAATACCGTTACAGCGAAAAAATCTCGTTTTAACGAACATTTTTCCAATCCCAGATAAGTTTACATATAAGAACAATGCAAAAACTTGGAATTCCTTTATAACGAAATTTCATTATAACGAAGTGATTTCTTCGGTCTCTTGGAGTTCGCTATAACGGGATTCGACTGTGTATATGACTAGTGCCCAGATTATACGCAAATGCATAATTGCATATGGAATTGCATATTTTAGCATTTTTCGTAGTGCATATTTAAATGCATAAAACCACCGAAATTTCAGAATGAATGCATATTTTTAGCATTTTTTCTATTAATCGCATTACTCTAATATTCGCAATATTATTTCTAACCTTTTATTCTTTGAATTTCATCAAATGTCTACAATTTTTCCAAGAAAATATTTCATTATTGACTAATGGCATTTTTAAATGCACATTTTTGCACTTCTATGCATGTGTGATTCATTTTTTGCTCGTAGTTTTTAGTTTATGATGCATATTTTTCTTTTCTCTTACGTTAGGAAATACTTTAGTGCTTTTAATATGGATATTTTTGCCATTTGTGTGCACGTCTCATTTCTGGGGGGAACTTCCTTTTAAATGCATGTGTTTTTCATTTCATGTATATTTTTCAGTATTTTATACAGATTTTGGGTCAATTATTTATCAGTATTTTGGGTGTCTCGCGGTTTCTCCAGTTTCTTTAGTATTTTATACATGCCATTCAGAATATATTGAAGAGTTTTTAAAGCATATTTTTTTTATTTTATGCATATTTTTCGGTATTTTTAAATGCATATGTTCAAAATTTTCATGAATTATTTCATTTTCCGACACTTATGAATGCATAGTTTTCATTCTTGCATATACTTTTCATTTTTAGAATCATACTTCGGCATATGATATACTAAATGGATTCATTTTAATTTTTGTCACATATTTTTGATTCCATGGTTTCATGATTTAATTTTTGATGCATTTTTCAAGTGCATATTTCAGTTTTTTCAGAGCATATCTCAACGATTTTTAGTGCATATTTTGCCAAGTGCATATAATACGGGTTCTATTTATGACTATAGATGCTGACGTAGTAAGTATAAACAAACATAATTTTTTGTACCAGCTGTTTGAAATTGTTTTTAGAATTAGGTGAATATGTTTGAAGGAAAAAAAAAATATTGTTTCTGTCAAATGGAAGTAGAGCCACCCATAGGAGTGCGCGGCAGGTACGGTCACACTGGGCCAGCGTTCATGGAGGCACAGCACGTACGGCAATTAAAAATGAAAATATATATCAAATAAATTTTTTTGTAGTAAACAATAATGATGTTTTGAGCTTCAAACCATTTGATTCTGGAATTAGTCCTTTCATTGATTTTGAACTTTTGTCACTTATGGAATAATCAATTTTCACCAATTCCGCAGTTATGAACTTTCATCATTTCTGGAAATTTGAATTTTCATCATTTGTGGAAATTTGAATTTTCATCATTTGTGGAAATTTGAATTTTCATCATTTGTGGAAATTTGAATTTTCATCATTTGTGGAAATTTGAATTTTCATCAATTCTGGATGCAATTATCAATTTTCATCAGTTCTGGATTCTCTTCAATTGTGGATATCTCAAAATTCTCATCAATTCTGGATATCTAAAAATTCTCATCAATTCTGGATATCTAAAAATTCTCATCAATTCTGGATATCTAAAAATTCTCATCAATTCTTGATATCTAAAAATTCTCATCAATTCTTGATATCTAAAAATTCTCATCAATTCTTGATATCTAAAAATTCTCATTAATGTAAATTTTCACTAATTCTGCAATTATCAATTTTCATCAATTCTGGAAATCTAAAAATTCTCATCGATTCTGGAAATCTGAAAATTCTCATCGATTCTGGAAATCTAAAAATTCTCATCGATTCTGGAATTCTTTCCTTCATTAATTCTAAATTTTAATCAATTCTGGTATATTCTGCAACAATGTAGGCAATCTTTGTATATATGCCGTTTCCCCCTCTCTCCGCTTCCCCAAAAATAACTCCACGGAGCTCCTTGGCTCCGAAATTATCAAGACACGTTTATCCTCCGCTATTCTTTTTAGATCGGGCCCTGAATGGAAGATATTTCCTAACGATTACCTCTCCATTATTAAACGAAATGTTAATGATCTTTTGCTTTGTGGGGGGGGGGGGAAAGGAGCAAACACGAACAAATGGTACTAGAATCAGGAAGTAAATTCGCTGGAAATTATAATGTCATCAGATTTATTACGTTTCTAAACAAGCCACGGAAATGCGATGGTAAAATTACATACCATGTAGGATGAAGGAATTTTCCTGCGTCGCACTCATTTTCAAGCGGTTGAAGGCTACGTTTTATGGCGTTCAGCATTTTACAGAGATACATAGTTTCATTCATTTCATTCTAAAACCGGTATCTTTCTTATTACATCACCAGCAAAGCTTACTCATTCACTTCTGCACACTGTTTACGCGCTACGGTGCGAAAACACCGTGGGGGAGGGGGCACGGATAAAAATCAGTTGCTGATCACTTCTTGTGAATATGCTAGACTCCAAACATGGACTGTGGTTTCTGTCAATTAATTCTGCAATTATCAATTTTCACCGATTTCGAAAACCTAGAAATTCTCATCGATTCTTGAATTCTTTCCTTCATTAATTGTAAATTTTAATCAATTCTGGTACATTCTGCAATAATGTAGAAAATCTGTATGCCGTTTCCCCTCTGGAATACTCAATATTAAAAGATAATAATATAACATACACACTAAATGACCAGAACCAATTCAGAACAGTTTAAATCAAATTTAACTGGTTCAAATTTCAATGTTATGCGATAATAATCACAGAAAATTTCTTGTAGATTTTTTTTTCTAACGTCAATATATTTACGAAGTCAACATATTAATGTAAGCGCCGCAAGCTTTAGAAACAATATTTTAAAAAACCTAAGCGCTGCGGTGGTTAGTCCAGAAAAGTACCATAGTGTCTTGTGTAAATGAATAGCACGTATGTGGGATTATAAACTCATATTACCCACAATGCTTTGATGGGAAGAGCTGATTATTTTTTAATATTCCTTGTTATAAAAACTGTAAATTTATTTATATACATACAATCCGAGAGTCTTTAATCCTAAAATCCTTATTTACATACATACAATCCGTCCCGTTTGGTCAGTTTTTCTACAGTGCACTTACATTTAACATGGAAAATTATACACAAAGCATGTAAAAAATTCTTGTAAAAGAAATCATCTAAATTAAATCAAGCTCACAATTGCTAACAAGTATGAAATACTAAAATAAATAAACAAGTAAAACTAAAACAAATAAGTAAAGATTACTCAAGCAAATAAAAAATAAAAAACACTAAAATAGGAAAAGCAAGTAAAAATACTAAAATAAGTAAGTAGGTGAAAAATACTAAATATGAAATGCCAATTTACAAGCTGCCAAATACGGGACAAAATGTTTCAAGAATGAATTTCCAAGTCAACGTAAAATCGAAATTAATTGCAGATCAAAATGCACATGGAATATATATCTTCATTCAATGGAATTGAATTCCGTTTTTATTTTCAATAAAGAACACGAACGAAAAAAAAAAATTCCAAAAGATGTAGATTACTTATTTACATTTTCATAGCATGGAAATTAGAATTTAAATTGGTCTAATTATTCTAATTATTTTTTTCTGAATTCGCAAAGAAGTACTAATTACGAAATAAGATTCGAAACAAGAATCCTGTGATTCCGAACTCGCCATTTTATTTTTTCACCTCTCTATGTCGCATCAAACTTGACTGATGATATTTTTTTCTTTACTTTTTTTTATTATGTTATGAAATCTTCGGTAATATTTGACCTCTTTTAACAGGAGTAGGTAATTACTTCTACGATATAAACTCCTAAACAGAAATAGTCACCGATATACCGGTTTTACTTTCACAACATTCTGTGAAAGAAAAGAAGAAAAGTCGTTTGCTGTAACAAATTACTTCATATCTTCGGGGTGAAAAAAACAACAACAAAATG
This sequence comes from Pholcus phalangioides, assembly GCF_987345545.1. Taxonomy (NCBI): domain Eukaryota; kingdom Metazoa; phylum Arthropoda; class Arachnida; order Araneae; family Pholcidae; genus Pholcus; species Pholcus phalangioides. The sequence continues at coordinate 24,358,981 of NW_028301602.1, forward strand.
TTAGCTTATGTAAAATAGTAATAAAAAAAATGGCGATTCAATACATGAATGAGAAACGAAAATCACGTTAATGCAAAAACAAAGCTTTCTCTACTTCCTGGAAACATAGTTTCAATAATGAAGTTTTAATGAAATTGCATATTGGTGGAGGATACGCAAGAACAGTTTGAATTTGCTTATTCATTTGTTTTAAAAACAAATAAATACCACATATTTTGAGTAGTAATTGTACTTGAAATTTGTATATCAATGACATTTGGTATACAAGAAATTGTGCAGGTTTGAATTCTGTAATAGATAAGGAAATTTCGATTATACGAAAAGTTTATGGAAAAGACTGAACTCCCAATATCCTTAATTACTTCATGCTCATGCAAAAGTAATTGAAATATTATTTTTCTTTCATTGTAACTTTTCGATTCGACACTGAACTGAACAAACCACCTACAAGACCAACACCTACTATAGGATAGATATCATTTTTAGTGGGTGTTGACAAGTCCCAAGCTTCATCATAAACATGTAATTTTAGCCAATGCTGTGCTGTAATGCTCCCTGAGAAAGATTTTGCATGATATGCCGATTTTTAACGAAGAATTGCATTATGTCCCAGTTTCTAGGCTGCGTGATCTGGCTAGCTGTCCATAAATATTATCGCTCCTCTTCCTGAGCGATCCCATAGGACCCATATACCTATTGTGTATACCCATAAATATTATCCCGTTCCCACCTTCTCCCAGTATACTCCAATGCGTACGTGGGAGGGGACGGCTTTCTGAGGCCACACCTTATTAATTGAGTCTTTTTTTATGAATAAAACCAGAAATATTATTCCACTTATGCACCACGTCTGTTCCCCGATTTCGTGAATTCTGCTTCTCCATCTTAAAGAAACTTATTTCATAAAATTTTAATTTATATTTCCGAGAGTTTTTTCCAGTACACATCTGCAGGTTGCAACAATGATGTCAATCCACCAGGAATGACGGAAAGACTGGTGTCACATTGCTGTTTCAAGCTTGCTTTGATGGTTTGCTTCAAATACGCTGGTGCAGTATCCATGACAAGTACGCTTTGGCTTGAAAATCCCGTTTAGTCAGTGGTTCTGAGAGTTCTGTCACCCGTTACACTCTTGCGGTAGTCGATATTTATCCGCGGCTCCTCAGAATGATTTATCGAAGTACCGCTTCAGAGAGTACTGGTATACATCAATATCACCAGCTTGCCGCGAGGTCCCTAACAAAGTTTGGTGACTTCTTAGGAGCGTGACGCACACTTTGAGAGCCACTGTGTTTCGTCTTCTCCCCCATACTTGTCGTTTATAGTCGTTCACCAGCTCACTCGTCATGGAGATTTTTGTGGTGACAGTCATTACAACATCCTTAGAAAAAAGCACCCTTCAGAATGTTTTCAAGTCCTCTGAATATATACACATTGGCTTCAATCTTGTGCCATTTTTGAATTATGAATTCAGATCTCTCTTTCCCGTTCAGCAAAGAGTAAATGATCTCGGATAAAAGAAACTCAAGTTGCAAGAAAAAGTGCCGGTTTATCCGGCATGCTACTCAACCTCGCAATTTCCTGGCATGCTGGATTATGCGTGGGAATATGATACTTCATTTTCACTAAAATTTATATTGCAGTTTGATTTTTTTTATCCTCATATATACAAAATTTATTTTGAAGGAGTTGTGCTAATATTTGTAATATTTCGATGTTATCGAGATATTTTAAAGTTTTTATTTAGACAAAATAACACAAAAATGAACATGACAAAAAGACAATTGCGAAAGCAAACGCTATTTGAATAAACGGACGATCCTTCGATGAGCCATAAAGAGTAACTTACGAGATTCATACCACATTTCAATTATACAAAAATAAACAGTAATGATTCTTAAAAAATTTAACAATTTTTTTGAAAAAAACTACAAAAATTGTCCTTATACCATCATATTCAACCAACAGTTTTGATAAAAAGATTAGTAAACAGAAAAGCAGTTCAATAAACAATATTTCTAGAATTTTACACGCAAGAACTCAGCGAAACAGGTCTTCTACGTCTACACAACTCCCTACACGTTATCACTAAAACATAATAAGAACCAATAATATTCAGGTATTCGACAACGTGTTCGAAAGCACTTTTCTATAAAATGGTTATGGAGAGTGAACTTTAATGACATTTTTTTTGGTGTGATACAAAGTGTCTCGAAATGGTGAGAAGACAATAATAAATTTTAGATTAATGTTATTTTCTATGAAAAAGTCATTTTGAGTCAAATTTTAAGCAAAATTCGTATAATATTCGAAACACGATTGAAAAAAAAACTTTATGAATGGAATGTTTTGTTATTTTCACAGTATATTTAACTAGGTTCAAACCCCACCGTCGCAGCAGTGGTGGTCGGCTGAAGTTGGTTTTCTGCGGTCCCCAACTTCCAGGCGCGAATGCGAGCCGATCTCCCTGTTAAGAAGTCTCGCCGCAGAGAGCAACAGGCCTACAATACGTTACAATTATTCATTCATTACACTTCACTCACTACGAGTTGAGAAAAAACTCGTAGTTTAAAAAATTGATTGCAGATGGCAGCACTAAACATAACAAGCATTACACGAAAACAAACTTCACGGAAGGTTCCACTATATATGCACACTCATTCCAACATGTACCACTTCGTTAGAAGTTCCGCAAAATAATATGGACGAGGTGCATGCCTGGTTTAGTCGTAGTAGTAGTATATTCAACTAGTAATGGTGCAGATTATGAATAAAAATGTAGAGGATTTTATGATTTGCTCATAAGTTACACTCAAATCTGTTAATGTACGTGTTTTTTTTTAAATTAAAATTTCATCCTACATATCGTCTATAAAAACATTGTAATTAGACAAACATATGTGATAGACCTAAGATTTTAGTTTATAATCTAAAAAAAAACATAGAATTTTATATTAAATGTTTTGTAATGATAAAATGAGTAGAATTTAACAAATCATGTTTCAAACTCAAGAAAAATGTCGAAAATAGTCGTAAAACACGTTTAAAAGTTTTTATTCACGTTTTACTTGTATGTGAAAACGCAACACCAAAGTTAACGTAACTTTAATTCTAAGCGTCATATAAAAAAACAAGGCCTGTTTCCGAATTACAACAAACTGGTCTTTCATGAAGAACGAAAAACAAAAATCAATATTTTCTTTTAAAATGGCGTTTTCAATGTAGTCGGATACATGAAGTGAAAAGAAATAAATTTTATATAACGTATTAAAGAAGTGGGGGGGGGGGTGACAGAACACATTCGATCAAATACAAGTACGTATGAGAAGAATAAATATACTTGACATTTACACGTACAGAGAAATTTTCTGAATTGGGTATACCGAATAGACGACATGTGATTCGAGTGCACGTGCAATTTTCACCAGTAACAAGAAGGGTGGTTTCCTTTCGGCAGCTGGTGAATAGCTGCTGTTCGAAAAAATAGTCGTTAACTGTTATTGCAATAGATACAATTGTTCCTTTTTCGTAAACTGTATCTATTAACGCGATCATTTCCTCTCTCGTTTATTTTTGAAGATGAAGAAGTCTTTGCAAGGAAACATTGATTTCTTTCTCTGAAATATGTGCGATTTTTTTCCTTTCTCTTTTTATGTTCCCTTAGAAAATGCGATGAGTCAGTTTAAGGCACCATTGGTAACCCAATGACCCAATTTATTGGTTTTAGAACGTGATTTTTCGACAAAACGATTGAAGTTCTAGACGGTTTTCCGACATTTACGGATTCTGCATGAAAGATCCATCATATAAATCTCTATCGTCAGGAAAAATGATATAAGTGTTGTATCGTTTAGTTTTATGGTAATTATTTTAGATCCTGAAATATTTATATATTTTTTTAAATATATAGCCTACCGTTCATTATACATATTACCTTATGAAGCTTTTTAACAACCAGCTGTTGCGAAGATGAATTTTTGGAAAGAGAAAATTCAACTGCCTTTGCGGGGAATTGAACCAGCACCTCCTAGAGATAGAAGGGCTCCGCACGAAGCTCGTGACGTCACTAAAGAAGTCCCTTTCACATATTGCCATTGGATACAGCAGGGCATGCGATATATTTATCTCTTTTTAAGTATACCCAATGGCAATAAATGAAATTGCTTTCTTTAGTGACGTCACACGCTTCGTGCGGAGGCCTTGTTCTGTAGGTGGTGTTGATCGAACTCACGTCCTTTCACTTTTCGGGTGAACGAATCTCTCAATCTTTCCTTGGAGCTCGTGTGCACTGAAAGGGACCGTACATGGACGGCCGGACCTGACTCAGGCCAAGCTCACAATGCTGTCGATGCCACCAGATGGCGGAGAGTGACGTCATCCTTTCATAAGTCGTTACGTATTATTCGCTGTAGTATTAGTAGCTATTAAATCGCTGGTATCTGTGGTGGATAAGAAAGGATCGACAGATACCAAATCAATACAGATATTAAATCACTCGTCTTTCATCTACAACAGATACTAAAGATATTCACTCCTCCGTCAACTACAAAAGTCATAAAGCATTCCCCCCCTTTTATCCATCGTATACACGAAACTATTTCATTCTTCTCTTCTCTTTTTCTGCAACTAACTCAGCCGCTCTTCTTCATTTTCTTCAACACACACTAAAGGGATTCGCTCCTTTCCGTTTTCTACAACAGACACTAAAAACGTTCGTCTGTCTTTATTTTCTTCAACAGATACTGAAGAGATTCACACCTTTTCATTTTCTACAGCAGACACTAAAGACGTTTGGCTCTATTCATTTTCTACAACAGACACAAAAGACGTTCGTCTGTCTTCAATTTTCTTCAATAGGCACTAAAGGGATTCGCTACTCTTCATTTTCTTCAACAGGCACTAAAGGGATTCGCTACTCTTCATTTTCTTCAACAGGCACTAAAGGGATTCGCTACTCTTCATTTTCTTTAACAGGCACTAAAGAGATTCACTCCTCTTCATTTTCTACAACAAACACTGAAGAGATTCGCTCCTCTTCATTTTCTGCAACAGGCATTAAAGGGATTCGCTCCTCTTCATTTTCTTCAACAGGCACCAAAGCCATCTATTCCTCATCATTTTCCCCCAAAATATACTGAAGACGCTCCTCATTTATCCACAACGCACACCAAAGACATTCCCACATCTTTCATTCATTACAAATGCTAAAGAAATTCACTTTACCGTTTGAAGAGCTTTGAGATATCAATCATTTGCCTTCCCCCCCTGTCTTTTTTGTCTCAAAGTAGTATTAAACAAGGGGGGGGGAATTTGTTTTGATAGTTTTCGAGAATTTCTAGAAATTCGAAAATGCTGGAAAAGAACGAATTCCTATTTTACGAGTCGGCGTTTTTTTTTTTCGTATGAAGTCCTTGAAAGTAAAACGAATATCGAGTCGTATTTTTCCCAGCCGTATCAGTTTCCTTAACGCAAATGATTTCAAAATTAATGTAAATTTATTTTCTTTACAGGTTTTGCAAAAGAAAAATATGCATTTCTCGTTTAAACATATCTGTTTTTTTTCCCTGACGTCAAGTATATGTGGTCACATTCTAACCGTCATCATATCAATTTATTAGTAAGGAAGTGAGCATTACTAGTAGACAGAAAATAAGAGATGAGAAAGGAAATAAACAATCTCGTCATTTTATCGTGAATCTTTTAAAATACGATTCGTTGAATAGATTATGTATACAATTACTACGCTTATTGCGTGAATGCGAGTTTGAAGTTGGTATCAAGGGTATTAACGGGAAACCGCGGGAACGGAATTTGTGTTCAGGTGATAGATACGCTGATGAGGAAGGTTTGTTAAATATCATTACTCAATTCACAGGGTGTCCCATAAATTCTTAAATAGTTTAAGAATTAATGAAAATTGAAGAAATTGGCATATTTTAATGAAAGAATTATTCTCTGAAGAGGGGAAATTATTTTGCCACAGAAAAAAAAAGAAAGTTGTTCAAATTTTTGTCGATAGAAAGCGCTGTACGAAAGCAAATAACAGAAAAAATGAGAATCAGAGTCCCATAAAATGCGGTGTGTACGATTAATAGCTTGTTTCCGAATATTTGCTGTTACTGGCGCTTACATGAGGTTTTTATTGTGATGTTAGCATTGGTGGATAAAGCACTATTGGTGAAGTTGTGTGTTTTACTGCAGCCACGAATCGCCGGCTGAAGCTTTATGAGCATATCGGACACAGAAGAGATCGAAGAATGATTTGAGTCTAAAATTCTGTGATTCGATTTTGTGCAGCATTCTCTATCAACAAAAAATATAAAATTTTTTCTGTGACAACAAAAAAAAAATCCCTTTGTGATAATACCTTTTATTAACGCAAACCGTATTCAAATATTCCGATTCCTAAAACTTTTACGAATTTTCAAACTATTTACGAATTTATAGGAACCCTGTATTTAAAACTTAATAATATCAAAAATAATAATATCAAACTTAAAACGTAATAAATCGATCAAAATTACAACATACTTAATCCTGGAAAATATCAAATAATAAGAGCTTGAACAACTAGAAACTATTGAAAAGTTTCGAAGCATGTGCCTATGAGAAAGATTAATTAATTGAACAGAGCACAAAATATGGAAATGATCCACGATTATTAAATACCAGAATTACGGCATATAGAAAACTATAAACTAGTATTAAGTTTCTAATTTCTCATTTCGGAATTTTCCTGTCACTGGAACTTACATGAGGTTTTCATTGTGATATTGATTGGTAGAAAAAGCACTATTGGTGAAGTTATTTTAATTCAATCACGAATCGCTTACTGAAGCTTTACGAGCATTTCGGACACAAAAGAGATTAAAGAAAGGCTCAGGACCAGTCAGTCTTGGAGACAGGTTTACAGCGCCCTTCATCGACAGAAACGTCAACTGATTTTTTTTTCCGAACCGAAAAGAAAAAGAAAAAGAAGTATCCCCATCCCCGTTCGGGAGCATAACGTCTTTTGCGAATCGCATTGAAATATACAAATTTCTTTAATTTTTATGAACTTTTAAACTATTTACGAATTTATGGAACACCCTGTGTTTTTTGCACTATATTAGTCACAGCAGTGTTATGCGAAAAAATAATTTTCAGGAGTAATTTCACTCCTCTCCAAAATTTTAAGGGGTAATTTTGTAAAAAAAAGGGATATTTTTTTAAGTGAAACAGAGAAATAACTATTGGAAAATCACCCAAAAGTTTTGAAGGAATATTTTCACTCCCCAACAAAATTTTGAGGAGTAAAATTAAATTTTGATGCATGAAGCACGCATTTAGATGCGTATTGGCAAACACTGGTCACAAGGGAGAATTAAACCACCTTTTACAATCTCATTACGATGCACCTTATATTATCTCAATGAGCATGTACTTTAAGACATGCGTGATCTTCCATATGATTCGAAAATAATTTTTCTAGCAATATTTAATGTATGGCCGGCCATGAACGAATAGACGAAGGAAGAGTTGGATATGACTCATCATGGACACGAATAGCATTAGCTGATAGCATAAAAATGCCCACTTTTGAGTATTCATTTCCGTCACCAGTAACTGTGTCACAAAGAGGAAATTTATGACAAATGGGTTAAAATAAAACACAGCAATACACGCTTTAGGCGTAACAAAACATTGTTAACGAGCAATAAAAATTTTACTGTTTGAAAAATAAAGACATACATATGCAACCTGTTTTTTTTTCTTGTTTCAGATCCTCTGAGCCGCTGGCTAATAATTAGCTGCGTCGTCCATGTGACTATCATCTCGTGTACAAGTACCATAGACTTCAGTTCTGTATCATTAGAAAATGACGGTTGTTCCACGTATGACTCGTGCAACGTGACTGACTTTTTCCGCACTTGCAGTTGCCAAGAAGACTGTACTTTCTATGGGACCTGTTGCACAGATTCTCCAAACTTCGATGCCTCCAACAACGAAGGAAAAAATTTCATCTGCTACGGGAAAAGGTTACCACAACCGGTGTTCTTCAGGAAAACATGCTTACCCGGATATCGGGGTGACAAGCAGATAATATCTTCGTGCGAAAATTCGGTCGACAAGTTATCAGATCTCATCAGGAGCATCCCCGTCAGCAGCGGCAAGACGCTGATAACGTACTGGAACTGGAACTGCGCGATTTGTAACGATGAGAAACCGGTGGACCTATCGTTCTGGACTGTACAGATTTCGTGCAACGTCGGCAAGTCTCATAAGCGATACGACATAGAGGTGTATAGGAGGAATCTGGTATACCAGAAAGAAGTGGATGCTTGGGGTGTCAACGAAGACAGCAAGTTCAAAGAATGTCCCATCGATTTCTTCCAGCCGACGTTTCTGACCGGGAAGCTCAGGTACTGCGCTCCTAACATGATTGCGGATTGTCCAGAGTCCTGGGAAGACGATGAGGTCAGAGAAAAGTGCCGAGTTATCCACGGAGAACGTAAGGATAAAGGAAAGGACGTTTACTACAAGAACGTCTACTGCGCCATGTGCAACGGGATACCCGTAAAAGACCTGGATTGCGCCGGGAGGAGTTACAAAACGTTCAAGCCTCTGAGTGATCACACCACGATGAAGATGATATTCAATTTGAACCCGTCCAAGGGAGAGCACTCGAAGTACGACTTGGCTTGTTTCAGAGGCAAACGCTACGACCCTTTCTTGAAATTGTGCCGCAACACACATTGTGGAATTGTCAGTTCTGAAGACGAAGGAAGGGATACTTGCCCTTACTCTGCGTCATCCTCGACGTCGGTTTCACCGTCTTTCCGTGCAACTATCGGCTTGGTGATCGTAGCCAGTTTGTTGTTCGGCAGATCTTGAATTTTACAACTCAGTTTGAATGAGTGTAAAGTTAAATATAATTATTACGCTCGATTGTTACGAGCAATTTTATTGTGGATTTCGGTTTTTTTTTGTATTTTTTCTTAGGAAAAAAAAACCCATCACGATTTTGTGATTTTATTTAGAACGTTGATGCTCAAAATTTTGGCTTATTGTTCATAATTCTCTTAGGTTAAATTTAGCGGGCCGCATAACCACCAAATTACTTCTATTTCGGACAAATGTGAATGAAAGGCACCGATGAAACCAATTGAAATATATTTTGTTTATTAAAAGTTTCAAAAAAATCATTCTTTTAATTGTTGCAGTTGTTTTTTTCACGCATAATTATCATTAATTTGCATGCATATTTCATTAAACCTCAAGTCCGGTAGACCGTATTTATTTTAAAAACAATTAAATATTTTTATCAATTGTTTTGTGGGCCACATGAATAGACAAAACACTATGCACCTGTAATAGAGGGTTAGTATAAACGAATGACCGGATTTTTACAAATTTTTATTTTCAAAACTATTACAAAAAATACAATCAGTGATACATAAAAATAAAGAAGAACATTCCAAGTTTTTTTTTAAAATTACAAATGTTTGATGTGTGTGAATTTTTTGTAACACGACAAACATCTAATCTGTAATCAAGTTCATTCCATACACTTTGCAGTTTTACACTACAAATGATTCTTTATTCTTCCGTTTCTCAACTGTTAACGCTTCTGATGCGTTCTGTAAGTTCATTGAGTGATTTTTGATGGGGGGTTTATGAACAATGAACTTGAAGAACGCAGTGTTGCTTTAAGAACCACAGACAGTCAGAGGCGTACACAGGATCGACCTTTGGGAGACAAAAAAAAGCTTGGGGACGGGGGCACCAACATTTTTATTAAGATAAATTTTGAGCTACCAGCCATCAAAAAGCATTTATTATTAACAGAAACCGGTTAATATAGCATATATAGAGCGTATTTACAATCGGTATTTAATTTTTTCCCACCAAACATATTAATTGTTTTCTATTTTTTTGGTCACCTTGGTGGGGGCACGGGTCTCCTGAACATCCCCTACGTAAGCCTCTGCTAACAGTGTAAAACTGCAAAATGTGGGAAATGAACCTAATTATAGATTAGATGTTTGTCGTGTTACGAAAGGTTCACACATCGAACACATTCGTAACTGAACACACAAAAACAAAAATAAAACCTTGGAATATTCTTTATTTTTATGTATCACACTGATTATATTATGTGTAACAGTTTCGAAAAAAATATGAATTTCCAAAATTCATTTTTCATTCATTTGAGACATTAATTTATGCTAACCCTGTATTGAACTAAACTTTTAAGGGGTGTCACGGCCCCTGAAGTCAATTTTTCAAAAAAACGACTTTTAAAAATATTTCATTCAATTTCAAATCGGATGAAAAAAATTTCGTGTCAATTGGTTTATTTGTTCTGTCAAAATAAAAGAAAGAAGTAATGAATTATTATAGAGTCTAATTGTACACAAGGAAAAACGCTTTGCATGCGATTTTCTCAGATTGCAGTTTCTGATTTCATTTCTAATTAAGAAGGAAAAAAAAACAAACAAACTACTGCACCAAAAATTCTGAAATTTTACAGAAATGTTTGTGCAACATGTGCTAGTAAAATTAACCTCGAACTTGGATATGTGACCATTCGTTAGAGTTTTATGAATTTTTCAAGTTTGACAAAAAACATACACATTGCAAAAATCTGAATTCAACAGTTTTTTTTAAAATTAGTCTCATTGGTCAATTGCTGAGGCTCACTTCACTAATGTCAAATAAATAGTTCTGTAAAATTTCAGTTTTTTGGTGCAGAAGTTTATTTTTAATCTTATGGATGAATTCAAAAACTGTAATCTGAGAAAATAATCGCGTTCAAAGTGTTTTCCATTGTATACATTTACACTATATAATCTCTCCATAACATTTTTTTTTAATTTTCAACCAACTAACGCGAAAGTTTTTGTATTCTATTTGCAATTGAATGAAATATTTTTAATATTAAATTTTTTGAAAAATCGACTTCAGGGGGCTGTAAAACCCCATAAATAACACTAATAATTGCAAGTAACTTTCTAAATGCAATGAAACCTTTTTGAAAGACCATCCTTATAGAGCCAAATATTTGTGGTCGGGAATTTTCCAATTGTACGCGCGTATTAATCAACTTTTTGTAATAGGTCACTTCACAAGTTTTCTGAGTCGATCGATTTCACTATATTCGTTACATTTAGATTGAAGCTCAATGCATGATGTACATTTGCACCCATGCTTCATTATCTACAAATCTCTAACGTAATCAAACGGATTGAAAAATTAGTGATAACGTTCAATTTGATTATAATCAGTATTATTAGAAAGAAATTCATTACGAGCAACTGCTATGATGTTAAATATAAATAAAAATCGGGGCATTCTCTTAAGGGGAATGATGTCAGAAATTTAATCCATTTTTCTAAAATTCTACTGTTTTAAAAATCAAATTTAAGGATATTTCCTACATTTAGAAACACCTTTTCTTCCTAAGTTCAAAAATTCTCGAAGTGACATCAATAAGTTCGTCGAACACGGAAGCTTCTCCGTTCAAGATAACGTAATTATTCGTTGTTATGACTATCTAAGTCAGAAATCCTTCACTGGAGCGGAATGAAATCGATTTAAGACAATGGAAAAAATTCAGAGAAAAAACGACCTATCTAACGGAAAAAAAAGGTCTTAGTTTCGGTTTTTACGGCAAACGTCGACAACGGAACACGAGGTGCATGTAGGCTATTGATTACAGAGTGATTTGAAAATTAGACTGAGTGTTTCAAACCTCTATAAAAAATTACTGTAAAAAAAAAGCACTGTAAGTTTGGCAACAAATTTGTGGGGCAGGTCACGAAATTTATTTAGGAAGCCCTTCTTGTGTTGATACGAAATCCTGCTGATAGATGGTACTGAGATGCCAGTGAGTGTCTATAGTCAAATAAAGGAAAATCAAACCATAATACCGTGAAAATAATAATTAACCGGTACTTTAGATGGAGTCATAAACGAAAATAGCCGATATTTTCAGTATGGCAACTGGAATAATGCCACTTAATGTACGGTTGTACACATGCACCTCGTGCACATTCCTCTGCGGAATTTCTAACGAATCGGTACATGTGTGAATGCGTTTTCTGAGTAACCCAGCGTTCATATTAAAGTTGTCAGCGTTGTACTTGTTTCGTGTTATGCTTGTGCTGCCATCTGGTTTCCATATTTTAAAGTGAAGATGGTGAATACTCGAGTTTTCATGTTATGAAATGTATTATGTTGCGGGTCTGCTCGCTGTCCGCGGGGAGACTTTTTCAAATGGAAGACCAGCTCGCATTCGCTCGTTGAAGTTGGAAACTCACAGAAAACCAACTCCAGCAGATCACCCCTGTACCGCCAACAGGTTTCGAACCTGGATCCTCAGAATGAGAATCCAGCACGATGACCACATGACCGTGAAGCAGCTGGCAACTGGAATAGCATTACGTTAAGAGAAATCATTATTTTTTCGTTTCTCAAACAGTTGAGAATTTCTGAGAATTTTTTAAGATTTTAAAAATCCACTGGTCCTTTGGTCCTTTCAGACCATGCATGCACAAATGTGTGGATTGCTTTTTCTCACTGTAGATTTTTTTTATTTCAGGGAGATAAGCCCTGGTTTAAAGGATTATGTAAATTTTGAGTTAGAAAATATGGTAAATATGATCTTTTGCGAAGCGCTTTCATCAGAGAGCAGCACTTAAAGTTGAACTTTCGGAGGTAGGGGTTCAAGATGGTTTCCAGGAGGAAGTGCCTCATGAGAGAGAAAATTGTGATTTACTAAGTAAAATTTAGCAATAAATATCTGGAAAAAAATTGTATGTGAAGATAAACATATTCTGCATCATCTTGGCTGAAAAAGATTTGAACGAAATGAATCATTTCTTCACACAAGAAAAGAGTGAAAATTTGAGAAAAAAAAATTGGAAAAATGAAAATTTGGTGACATTTATGTTTTTAATGCATTTTTTTCAGTACCAAAAATGCAAAAACATCTTCAGATTCTAAAAAATATATATATATGAACGCTCAGATGAAAAATCAACAGCTCGTAATAGTGTGAGCGAAATCACCAAAACACTTTTCTAATCAATGATGTGGTTCATCAGTCAATGATCAGTGGTTCTGGTTAGTGCTGAACGGAAAAGTTAGTGTTTTAATGAGGGGAAAAAGAACTGTCTCCTAATTTCGTGATGAATGACAAGCTTCATTTATCGGAAGTTGTATATATTCACCCCACAGGCTTCGTTTTCGATTCATTAGTCGGTCTTGTAGAAGCAATCAGTTAAACTGACCTAATAAAAGACATCAAGTTAATGATGCGATGGATACTTTTGACAAAAAAAAGAGAAACATATTTCAGTAAGAATAACCTATAGTAATATTTAACATGCAGGGTGTTCGACCAAAAGTGTTCGAAAAGAAGAAAAAAAACAACTCTACGCGTTTCATTTTCAAATTAAATGAAATATTATAATATAAAAAATGAAATTTTTTCATTGCATCTTAAAATAGGAGAATTTTTATTAAAATGATCACGGAGGATATGTATAGGAAAATAAAATTTTTATACGACCCACGTCAAAAAAATTCAAAAATTAGCGAAACCTACGTCTTTATATTTCACCGAAAGAAATTTACTCCCTTAAAATTACGTAACAATTGAATGAAAATTCGCCGAGATATCGGTGATCGAAATGATTGATTTTTGTATTTTTTCCGGTTTAAGTGATCATTGATCATTTTTGTCTGAAGTGAAGTTCACTGCATTCATTGCCTGTGGTCTACTAGTGATCAATGTCCAAGGTCAACCTTATCGGACGTTGTGCCCGGTACACAAATAATCTTGGGAGTCTCCCCATTCGCGATGTGAATATACTGTATAATGTGTTCTCTAACTGTTTATATTAATTGTATTTGCGTGAAAATTTTCTCGATTGAACAACCTTGTTTTATATAATTACAGTCGAATCCCGTTACAACGAACTGCAAGAGACCGAAGAAATCACTTCGTTAAAACGAAATTTCGTTATAAAGGAGTTCCGGGTTTTTGCAATATTTCTATGCAAACTTATCTGGGGGATTAGAAAAGTGTTCGTTAAATCGAGATTTTCGCTATAACGGTGTTCGTTAAAACGGGATTCGACTGTATAAATAAAGATAATATTTCAAGTGCGGGAAGCCTAGGTGCCGCCAGAGTCGCCGAAACCTGAGGGCTTAGGCTATTTCAACCTCCACAATAAATTTTGTAAAGGTGCTGAGCCAATTAATGAATATAAAATGCAACGTACCTTTCCCCTTCCTACATACGGGTTGAGCCTCGTATATACGGGACAACTATTTCACGACACAACTCTGGCCATATCGCTATATACTGCCAGTAATAAGATGGGTTGGAAATGAAGGCGCTGTCTATCGGTGGTCGACTCAAATTTGTTAGGGAAAATATCTTATCTATATCCACCCACGTGTTTGAACCTGGGACCGTGACGGCAACCTTCACGGTGGTAGACTAGAATCACTCGGGCGCAACCATCACTTGGCAGCGATGGGATTATACGGGACAAATGGCACAACTTTTAGATCCCCTCCCCCCAACATTTTCTTTATGTCAGCGACTCTGGGTGCGGTACACAGCCTACGGCGTCTCTGCCAATGTCCGTAGTGTCAAAATACGTGAAAGATGAGTTTGCTCCATTTTTTTGAGAACTTTAGGAAGATGACATTCATGACAATGAGAGCCTCATTTCATGACGCTACTATCATAGTGGACGAAAAGCAGAGTAGGTATCATCAGAAGTGTATGCAGGATCGACTTTTGGAGGGGGAATGGGCATGAAAACCTTTGGGGGGGTGGGGGTACGATCACCCTTTTTCCTCAGCGTACGCCTCTGAGTAATACATATATATTGTTAGAAAAAGGAATTTACTTTTTTCAATTTCATTTTAGAGAAATTAATATGTAAAATCCATCTATATAAAATTACCTTTCTGTCTGTGTGTGTATGTTCTTTACATACAAATCTACAATTTTGGGCCGATCGTCGTCAATTTTTGCATATATACCAAACGGGACTCGACTTGAACGATAGGCTTGAAATGTTTACTTTGGTTTTACCGTGGTTTCAATACAAAGCGTTTCAAACATGTTTAATATTTTACAATGAGTAACTCTTGTAATATAACTTCTTCAATGTTCTCACTACAAGGAGAAAACCTGGGCAGCGCTAACAAGTATTTCCGAAATCTTGCCAAAGTTTCGTAATTCGGTTTCGACAGTCAACCGCCTTGTACAGGAAAGTGAAATATTGTTTGCTCTTTGATGTGATGAAATCACACACCTTGTTCCCGAGTTAGACAGTCATAAAAGTTTCCAATTTGTTAATTTGATGATAATTTATTCTATCTTCTAACCGTCTTGCATATTCATTACGTCCTCCATATCTTTTTTTCGTTCAAGGATAAGTAAACCGTAAATGGAAGCGTTGTGTTATTCACAGTCTTCTCAAATAATTATAACATTAAAAAAAGGGGAGAGAGAGAGAGAGAGAGAGAGAGAGAGAGAGAGAGAGCTAGCTAGCTTATACATTGTTTTTTTCTCGATTTTTTTAAATAGACTCTGAGAAAAACTATACTTGTTTTTTCAATTTATTAATCCAATGAAAAATGAAGAAAAATAACAAATAAACAACAATGCAATCAATATGATTTTTTGCTTCTGTTTGGCTCACTGCCTTTACTTGGTAATCAGATGATGATGGGGGGAATAAATGATTATATGTATGGTCAGGGAACTTCATGAACTGGTAGTTGAACGAAGTCTAAATTCAACCACAGTCAACCCTCGGTTTACGAACTTAAATTTTTCCCGAAGACCGTTCGTAGACCCAATCGTTCTCAAACCGAAATAATTTTTCCTATAGGAATCAATGTAAAATGGAATTAACTCGTTCCTGGGACCCCGAAGATTTCTAGTGTCAATTTTCACAACACTCCTTTACGATAAAGGGCATAAAGTACGACCAACTGAAATCATTATACTGACAGTAAAGCTATTTGAAACTCTTAATCCAACTTTCACTGACACTGAAAGCACTTTCCTTTAGTCCTTTGTCCAGACTTCATGTCTGATCTATTTAATTTCATCTACTAATCTCAGTGCCAAGGTCCTCGAAATTCCTGCCTGCAACGCAATCTGGTCTAATTGCCTTTTAAACCGAATTCATAATGGTTCTGTAAGTTCTCACACGTCGCCACCAAACGTTATCAATAACCACTAAGAGCAATGCAGGCCATCAACATGATATTTCCAGAAGTCAGCGATTGTTGATTCTGTGTCAGACATCATTGCAAAACATTTTCTTTGATGTGAACCTTCTCAAAGTTTGAAATGAGACATATTGGGCTTGACAGAAGGAGTCGTATATGAAGGAAAAAAAAAGAAAATAAACCGCTTTGTGGCCGTAGACCTATCAATTCCTCTCTATTGTTCCTTCGGATTTAATCTAATTTTTCCAGCTTACATGCTCGTGAACCAAGGCTAGTTCGTCAACCGAATCAATTTTTGCTGTTCGTAAAACGAATTGTGTGTGAATCGAGACGTTCGTAAGCCGAGGGTTGACTGTATTTTCATTAAAAAGTCATCAGCTGTCAACCCGAGCTCTTCAGGAGATAATTCACACTCACCCCAGAACCAGTCCGTAGGTTAAGAGACAGTCAGAAGTAAAGATCATCGTATTAAATTCATCTGCATGACGCATATTTGTGAGATTTATTTATGAATTGAATAATCAGTTCATCCGCAAAAATTTATTTCACTATTTTGGGGTTACTTTCTTTATTCTTCTGGAAGATAACTCAGTACCTCTCCTTTCCCTACGAGGTGTTGAATGGAACTCCTTCGATTTCTATCTCACCAATGCACTCCCATAGTGAGGATCCAGGTTCAAACTCCATTAACGGCACGGTAGTGGTTGGCTGCAGATGGGTTTTCTGTGATTTTACAACTTTGAGGCGTGGATACGAGCTCTGATCTCAAAATAGATCTTCAAAAGAGTTTCTCCGCAGAGAGCAGGCAGAGCGACAACAGTATTCTTACATAACAAGAAAATGTCATGCATTTACAATCCTTATCAGAAATAATATGGAAGGTAGATGGCAGCACCAGCAAGAACACGAAGCAAGCTCGATTCTGACAGCATAAATAAATACGCTAAGTCCATAGGCGTAAACTTCTATATGGCCCATGGGCCCGAGCCCCCCCAACATTTTTGAAGACGCGGCTCAGCCCCCCCAAAAATTCGTATGAATATGGCTTATTCATTTTGCAATGATGAAAATTTTTTTTTTAACCAAAAGTTGTCCTAATTATGAATTAGTTAATGGAAACAATCTGCTCAAAATTTTAGTTCTTTTAAAAAATCTGGATGGTCTTTGGCTTTCTTGTTCCATGACAATACGTTTATCTCATTTCTTCCCTGCCGTTGAATCCCCAATCGCACCCTCCATCGGTTCCAATCCTTACTGCCAGAAGGCACGGCTGAGAGGAAGATTCTTTGAGGTGTTGAGGGGGCTCTTTCTTCTTTGCCTGTGGCAAAAACTGAGTGTCTCTTCTTTTGTTCACTGCGACCGGAGGACGGCCATGGCGCCGACATGAAAATAAGCCCAAAGATGCATGGTGGTGGGGAGGTTGAACATTGGGAAGCAATGATATTGAAACCGAAATAAATTGCACTCTATAAAGAATAGGTGCCAGAACCTAGAGGTAATTACTGAAAAAAACCATTGTGCAATGCATTCTCCCTCTCCTTCGTACACGCTTGAGTCCCGTATATGCGGGAGGACCAATAACTTTTAGGCCCCCCCCCAATGTTTTTTTGAAAAATATTGGGGAAAAAAAGCACATTCATAACAGATCTTGAGGACCGATGCCGAAACATTTTTCAAGCCCCTTTACAACAAAATTTGACTAGGGGGGGGGGGTAGAACATAGAATCAAATAAACAACAAGTGAATTATAATATTGATTTTAAAAAAGGAAATGAAAAATAAATGATAATTTTTCAAAGGTCCAAGACCAACCCCTCGACCGGGCTTTTTTGGCCCATTCGTTAAGTCACCACTACATTTTAACAATTAATACAAAATATTATCTTTATAACTAAGGGATTCCTGAACTATTTACGTTCGCAGCACTCATGGAAATTTTAAATGTTGCCCAACACCTCAGCCAACGTCTTCCTAAAGAGTGTAGTCAACACCATAACCCTTGTTTTGTGGAACAGATTTGCACCCTCCACTAATATAATTTGACTGGCTCTTCGTTTTCGTAAGAATGCTCATTTAGGAAAGAAAATTAGAATTTTTTTTTGAATTTTTGAGTAGGAAAACTGAACATCCTAATCTAAATTGTGCATGTGTATCAACAAAAATTGTACAAACTGTATAATTTTTATTGATGAGGTGACTGAAAAGGCAGTGACAGCAACGCCAATGAGGTATGTGATATCCCCGCCCCCTCAACGTTTTCTCCCCATCAAAGCTGCATTAAGAGCTGCATTAAGATTATCTTTCAAGCGGCTTTGCTCCCCATCTGGTTGGGAATTTCGAAGATGAGAAACGAAACTAAAACTAATTCAATAAAAAGTTATTAATTAGGTCATTGCAAAGATGGCCTACTACACATTATCGGTGGGGGGGGGGGGAGGGAGATAGCCTACAAGTTTGCTACAAGACTCATTCATTCATAAGAAAAATATCGCTCACAAATTGAAAAGAATTTCTTCAATTTAAAAAGTAAAAATTAATCTTCAATTACCTAAGGAAGCAGGTTGGCCACCCCTTTATAAATAGTGAAATGCATGCACAATATCGGTATGTAAGTGCCGCAAAATGTATCTATTTAAAATTCAATAAATCATAAATAGTCAGTCCTCGGGGACCAAATAAAAATGACCGGAAGCTGCGATAACTTGATAACGAGTAATCCCATTTCACTAATTTTGTTGGCAAGGACTATAAAAGAGATGTTATAGGCATCCCCTATCCTGCATCAGGGCCTTTGGTGGATACAGTGAATTTTTCGTGTGAAAAACAAAAAATGATAGGGGGGGGGGAAGAATCGTCCCCCCGCACTGGAGCCCTGTTAGTCCAATACCTTCTAAAGCAGCTTGCTCTAGAAGGTGTTGGTTAGTCCCACCGTTGAGCGGGGGGGAGGGGGCATGTTTATAGTGCAATGTATGTCTGATGATAATAGTTATGACTTTACAACGAGATCTTTGGTCGAGAGATCTTTTCAAGCCTCTCTCTCGGTCGGTCATCCGTTTATAAGATTTCAAATTGAAAATTAATTCAACAAAGAAAAAAATTATAGGTTTTCTTTCCATGTTTAGCGAGAAAATTCTTTTTCTATGAACACAGGACCATAGCGTGCCTTTTCGGGAGCCCCAGGGCACACTTTTTCTGGGGGCCCTTGGAAAGGATTATTATTATGCAAAATAAATGTACATTATTTTGTGGCGCCCAATTAGGCATGTGGCCCTGGTGCAATGCCCCGGTTGCCCCAGCCTAGTTAGGGGGCCTGTATGACCATATAGTAGTTATTCCAGACAACCAGCTTTCGCGGGTAGATAGGACAAGGCAAATCGCTTTGGGACAAGATCAAAGAAAAGCGTTGGGTCGCAATCAGCATTAACCATTGAGGACAACAAAACCCGTACTTCTGACACGGGCATCAGAAAAGAGCAATCACTAATTTATTTTTTCTTAGGATTTTAGCTGAGGATTGTTTACTGTCTCTGTAGATCGGCTGGCGACAGAAGTAGAAAATGCCATCAGTGAATCCTCTTGAATGCACTTCTGTACTATGCCTGTGACAGATACCCATTATGAGTTAAGAAAAAAAAAAGGAGAAAACTGTTCAACAGAATACACCCCAACTCCCCCCCCACTTGTTAACTTGGGAACTGGTTGACCGGTCTATATCGCTTCCTGTACGATCTCCTTCCTCATTGTTTGTACACCCCTCTGGAGGTAGCAATGTATTATATGATAGCAATAACGAGATCGATGTTGTAGTTTTCTTGTCAGCGGCGCTTTGACTATTTTTGTTCCACTGTAGAAATTTAGTAGCCTTTCTAGAATACAACTGCCCTGAAGCGAGGCGGAGCATACACAAACACACACATATATATAGGCGAATTCCGAACAAAGACACACACGAATGGGCAGCCAGATGTATTGGAAATTTTTCCCTGAGGAAGCGTGAGAACTTTCCCGAAATTTTCAGTCATGGATACCGCCATCTAACTGAATCATGTGTTTATAGGTGTTTAAGTAACACACATCTATGTGTCCCTCCTTCAGGAAGCTAGCACAGTGTTACATTTTTATGTTGTCCAGATGTACTAACCATGAGAAAAGAACGAAGAATAAAAGACATCCGAAATGGTCACAAAAGATGAATTCGGCTGGTCAAATGGTAATTTGACCAGCAGAATTATAGTAGTTACAAAAGGTAATTGCCGACAAATGGTTGCGCACGAAGACGTGAGAAATTTTTCTGTACAGAGTTGACAATACCGAAAACAGGATTGTCATATTAACTATAGCATATAAGAAGAGGAAGAAACATCCAGTTGTTTTTGAATCCAAGTGTCATCGTTGAGTGTTCATGTTACAAATTTTCAAGTCAACGCTGATCGATCGTTGCATCCTTACTCATCCTTCATGATGAAGGAATCATCATCAAAGCCCAATTTGTAGCAGAGCAACAATAATCTTGGTAAGTACAACCTCATTAGCAGTTTCTCTAATTTTTTGGGAATTTTGCGATTGCATAAAATGTTTATACAGATATTCTTGAGGCCAAAAGCTTTTACGACAAACATTGTTTGGAACAAGATTGCTAAAGAAATCTAAAGTACAGTAGAACCTCGATTATCCGAGCGTGGATTATCCGGAGTTCAGAAATTACAAAACTACGAAAGGTGAAAGAAAACCGACCATGAAATTATTGATCAGACAACACAAGAGATTTTGGTAATAATATTCGGTGATAGTGATTAGAAGAATGGGAACAGAGATTGTTATTGAAGTTATGATCAGTTAGATCAGAGTATCCTATAATGGGCAATATCGCCCCTTGGGGGCATGGAAAGGTCCGGGGGGGGGGGGGGATTGAGAAAAAAACAAATTCTGAAGAGGAGGACGATGAAACAAAAAGTTTGGAAAACTGCGAGTTGGATTATTCAAATTTGTTTTGCTTAAACAGTGGTCTCTAATAACAAGGAACAAAATAAGTCGAAAATAATTTGTGTAAAAAAAACATCTTATGACACCCAAATTTTTTGGTTTGATATTAATAGCAACTGATCACCTATGTTGGCCAAATAAAATCGAAACCAATGTTTTTATACCCTCTATGGTTCTCCTCCATAAAACGTATTGAAAATTATTTTTTTTCCAGAAACCGATGCAAATTGGCACTGTTAGCATATGTTAACAGCAATTTAATTAATTATACTGGATTTAACTAGCTAAAATAATTAATTAAGGGTAAAATATAGTCTGCCTTAATTTTAATGTTATCTATAAACAGATAGAATTTTGCTCAGCAAAGTTGAATAGTTTCGTCCTTGAATTTTATTTCCATTTCCCTCAATTTGGTGCTATAATATAAATCTCAGAGCATGTAAAATTGGGACAGCTCTCAAATACGACACCAACAAGGAATCAGCTTTTTCTAGATAGATAAAAATTATTGTACTTATATAGCTGTACCTTGTACTGAAATGACACTAAAGGATGTACTTTCTGAAATACCAAAAAACCTGTTTGTGTTTTTTGACCATTTACCATGTCTATTGAAAAATCAACGGGACTATATAGGGTTAATGCGCAAAAAAGTTGCTCTTCCTTCACATTTTTTTAATTGATGCAATAAAATTATTGCATCATTGATTTCATAATGAGATTATCACCATATCCGATATTATCTACACCGAACTTTTGTCATTAATTACGCAATAATAATTTTCTCATTATTAATACGTGAAAGCTCAGTATGGTGTTGCATTTTTCCTCTCTTTAAACACTGTACTCACTCAGACATTTTAATATTTTTGTTTTGTTTGTTTATATTGAATTTTTTGCAAATCAAATACGGTACTCCTGTACTATATTGAAATGCACATTATTGAACACAAATGAAACGAAATTAAGTATTTCTGCTCGAAGAAATGTCGACCAACAAAAAACCAAAATATCAAATCGTAATATTTTCAGTGATTTTGTCCTCTTCCCCCCCCCACCTCTAAAGCGAAAAGGAAATGAACATGAAGTAAAATCATTTGTCAAACATTTTATAGGATAGCGGCTCTGGCTGCATAAGCCTATATGACCATGCTTTTTGAATTTTTCATCGAGTATAAATTTCAATACTGTTTTAAAACATTGAATGATTCCTGTTTTGATGTCATTTGAATATAGCCGATCTTGACAAATCAAAAACTATGTAGGAAACAGCCATATTCCTGAAGAGCCATGCATGGTTTTTGCTGAAGAAAAACGGTCCGAAATGATGTTTTTTAGATTGTTTCAGGACTTACGGAGACCCCCCTCCCCTCCCATGTTGAAAGCCACACTGTTTTCGTCATCCTATGATTCCACTCTAGCAATCACATGCAGAGAATGTTTGGTGCCGATACCGATTTTCTAATCGCCATGGTGACCTGGAGCCCGAGATTTGTCAAGCCCTGATATATAGGGACAGGGTTCGTACCCTCCTTGAAAATCTTTCGAGAAAAAGTTCATTTTCAAGTCTTTAAAAGTCCTTGAAAAAAATTATAATAATTTTCAGTGTTCCTGCGGATGTGACCACGGAATGGAGGTGGCTTCAACAATATCTGTTGCAAGTTCCGAAATGAACTGACTGCTAACGGAGGTTGATTGTTGACCGTAGATGCACGCAAAACAGTTCTTTAAAACAGAACTGATTTTTTTTCAAAAGAGCTAAACTCGATGCTTTATTGACTTTTTTCTTGAATATAGAAATCGAACAACACAGACGAATTTTTTGTTTAAGTTTATAAATAACGCATTTTTGTATTTCAAATCTTGAAAGGAACATCATAAGAGTGCTTGAGGTTTATGAAACAGCAATGTTATATCAATCTTAGTGCTGTATTTCGAGTAATTTTTTTTGTAATATAATTTTTTTTTTCTTGATTTCAATTTCATGAAATATGGTTTTGAATTACAATAATTTTTAGTTTTCTTAGGGAAATTTTTGCGGAAGAGTAAGATAGAGATAACGTTTCAGTTATACGATTTTTGCATTTATACGACGCTTTGACCCGACTGTTCGGCGACGTGCTTAAAAACCTCGTTTATACGACGCGACGAATAAACGAGGTTCCATTGTATGGGGCTTGAGCCCCCCCCAACATTTTCAATAACTTTACGCCCTTGGCTAAGTCCCCATATTTTCTCAGAATACCCATTTCAGCTTATACCAGTTCGTTAGAAATTCTATAGAGCAATGTTTCTCAACGTGTGCGTCACGGATCCTGGGGGATGGGGGTGTGGCTGCCAACTTTTGTTAGGGGGTATCGCGGATAGCTGGAGATTTGCGTGCCTGTCTATGCTTTTAAAGTGGTACCTTTAATTATCTTCTCAACTATTCTCAGGAGCCGCAAATGAAGCATGAATGGGGCAACGGAGCCGATGGTGGCGAAAGTTTGAGAACCAGTGTCGTAGAGCAGCGGTTCTCAACATTTTTTGACTTGCGGAGCCCTTTTCAGTATATAATTTCTATGGCGGAGCCCTGTTTGACTCGAGGAGCCCTTTCTTGTACATAATTTTTATGGCAGAACCTTGTAGGCCTCTCTTATTTACTTATCTGTCTGTATACTGATTTATTTTATTTTCTTCGAGTCGCCGCGGAGCCCCTGGGAGGTGCACACGGAGCCCTTGGGGCTACGCGGAGCACCGGTTGAGAACCGCTGCCGTAGAGGAATGTGACCGAGGTGCATACACGCTGTGCCATCTTAACGCATAGGCCCACCCGGGCAATGAATTGGGGGCGTGAATTGCAGAGGGAGGCTTCGTGATGATGAGATTTCGTTAATGTATTCGACATTCAACATGCAATTTGGTGAGAAATAATTTTTGTCAGGTGGGAGCTAAAAAAATATTGATTTGTCCGGGGGCCCACGATGTTCTTAAGATGGTCCTGCATACACGGTCAAGTAGTAGCAGTAGCATCATACTCAAGTTAAAATCAACTCCCTTTACGCGCATTGTTTCTCTTTAGAAAAAAATACGCAAATTTGGTCTTCAAAACACCGGAAAATACGGGACAATGCTAAAATTGCCAAAAATGATGCCAACAGTAAGAAAGTGTGCCAATTCATGCTAAAATCACAGAAAAGTCGCCAATCGAGGAAAATGAAGCAAGGCTCCAAATTGCAGTGAATTAAAAAAAAACCATGACAAATATGTGAAATGAATATTTTTATTTTTGGTAGTAATTATCGTAATACAATTTATAAGTGTGAAAGATAATTTATACTTTGTATAATAAGTACTTTATTTAAATTTTTTATACGCAGCAGTGCCATCTGTAAACGAGTTTTGTCACTAATTCCGACATTCTGCTGAATTCAACTCACGCTCCGGACATTCCGGCTGGGAGGGGGTTTATTAGAATTTTTTACTGAGATTGCACCATATTTATACTGCAAATGGTGGATATTTTGAAAATATTGAATTTTTTGATTAATAATTCTTGATTGCAGCGGCATCTGTTGCAAAAAATTAAAAAAATTTTTTGTAATTTCATCTGACTAAAAATTTACTGCTTTCTGAAACTTCAAATCACAATGCAGCAAAAACGTTGCAATTCCATTACTTCCCATTCTTTTTCTCCTGTTTAAAACGGGCTCGTTAATTTTTAGGACACCGTGAATTATCAGCATGGGATTTTTTTTGAAAAATAAAAGACAGTTACAAAAATTGGCTGATAGGTGGCATTGCCATAGAAAACACAGAAAGCGAAAAATATAATGCTGAGAAAGTGAAAATGACGTTGAATTTTGAATGTGTGATCATTATAAACACTTGTTGCACTCATAGCAGTACAAGCATTTTCCCACAATTCTTTGAATTAGTACTATATTCACCTTGGGTTTTAAAGGTTACCGGATCCGAAAACTGAGAAGGGGGGGGGGGGGGGAAGGACAACTCGTGCATCTTTAGCAACGTCATTTTCCCCGATTTTCACAATAGATGGCATCACTATTCTGACCAATGAAACCGGCCACATTTAATGATTTTTCCCAACTCTAAAACAGAACAGCTAAAAAAAGTAGAAACAGAAAAAATTCTGGGAATTTTCCCTGCTATTAATGAATGCGTGTGGGGAAATAAAAAACGCCCATATCAATGGAGAGATATTAGAAATATCTAAAATATAGAAACATCTAAAAATGGAGAGATGTTAGATAAGACAAAAAAGAAAAATAATTCTGTAAACCCCTGAAAAGAAGAACAATTACAGGGCGAATTTTCCGAAACGTAGGAGAATGCTTGAAATGACATAAAAAAGAGGACATGTCTTCCTTTAGGAACGCGTTGGTAACCCTACTTTCGATTGACAATCGCTTATGTGCGTTTTATCTTTTATGTACATAAAAATGAGCGCTAAACATAACAAACCACCTGTCGCCATCTATGGATAATGATCCAAAAATGTGTAATAGTTTTCTCCTACACAACTATAGATGGCAGCACACAATATTTCCCCTCCCCCCTCCCAATTCTTTGGTCTCGTGATAAAATGATTTACTGTGGAACTTCGGTTAACGAGCATAATTCCTTCCGTGAACGTGCATATTATCCAAATCACTCGTATAACGAATCAAACCTCCCCATAGGAAATAATGTTAATTCTGATGACTCGTTCCACAAATATTCATTCACATGAAAATGACTAATAAAAACAGCATTTCATCAGTAATGCAATACTAAACAGGGGCGAATCTGTGGGGGAAGAGTGGCCACTCCCGACAAATTTTGGAAAAACAGCGTTAAATTCGGAGAAATTGGTTTAACCCCCCCCCCCCCATCCCTCCGCGTTTACTATACCAACACCCTACTCAGTGGCGTCGGAGCCGGGGGTGCTGTGGGTGCTCGAGCACCCACGGAAGTATGTAGAACGGGTCCGAGCACCCACAGAATTGATTCGAAAATCGAAATTTCCTACATGAATATCAAGACGGGCACCCACAGGTTCGAAATACTTCCGACGCCCCTGACCCTACTCAGGGCAGTCTTAACAGCATCATAAAGCTTTCCCGGACAAAGCGATGTTCTGAGAAACCTTACGGTAAAGTAGAAGTAGTAGCTGGAAGTACTTACCGTTTTATGCTTTTAACCCTTTACGTTTCAGAAGTTTTCCGGCACTTCGTTCGTGCAGTTCGAACTTAATAGTGCCTTCCCCGCAATGAGGAAGGCTCCTGGATGTTTGTTACTTTGTGGTTTTTGTATAGCTTATGCGTTCTGCTGAGAAGTCGAATTCATAGCGACCTTCCCATTATTGACGTTCACCGTTGTAAAAATGAAGTACCGTTATTTCCTGTGGTGGTTCATGTCGGGTGCACACACACTGCCATCTTGACTACCGTGAGTCACGCTGGCAATGATGCACCTGAACATAGGATCGCAATAGGTAAAAGTGGAAAATCATATTAGCGAATATCATTTGCATCACGAGGCATTCTATGCATTTGTGGCCTCCGGGAGGGCACATGTGCTAAGACGGCTTTGTTGCTATGTGCTTTTGCTGCAGAAAGGTTTAAATTTAGATAGAGTTTCTGTATACAGTAGAAAATTTCCGGATACACCCATCCCCCGGGAAAGCTTCGATGTCTCTCTGAGATGGGAAGCGGGGTGTGTCCGGTCCTTCAATGTTCAATGTATACAGTAGAACCTTGATTATCCGTGCTACGAAAATTTCAATTTCGTGTTCAGGTCTTCTCTATCCGTGTTGTTTTTTTTATTGGTTATGAAGATTTTGAAAAGGTTGCGCGCGATGAAAACAAACATTCCCATGTTGTAAACCTAGATTTCTTCATTCTTTTACAGAACGGCCCTGTTCCCCCTTATTCCCAGAGTTGTGAACTCCCATGTCAACGCGTTGAAACGGCAGCCCCGATATGTTCACGTAAGAATCTAACATTGTCCTGGGACGATCTGCACTTGAAGATTTACAGCCAATGACAGGAAATGCTGGCAAGTTAGTCCATATGCATTGCTTTTATTGCAACTTAAACATAAGTTACAACAATGGTGTAACAACAAGGAATAGCGCTGGTCAATCCGATGAGTCATGCGGGCACGTGACCGCATGGTTCATCGAATTGACCAGCGCTATTCCTTGTTTGTGTCATTCTCGTAGTACATTTTATAACTGTGCGTAATGGCTGACAGGAGAAGGATAATCGTGTTTTTCGGTGTTATCCATGATCACCTCCCCCAACATTAGCCCGGATATAATCGTGGTTCTACTGCATTCTATAAACCTAGAGTTTGCTCTCTCCTTAGGGTTTCCAAACTGTGAAGCGCGCCGGGATATGCAAGAACTTCCGAATTTTCGAAAGTACTTGATGCCGCTTTATTTAATTTTTTTTGTAGGAATCGGGAAGTTGGGAGGTGCGAGCACCGAAGACTAGTATATTTTTGAGAAACTCATTGAATCAAGGAAGCTCAACCATATAAAGTTTAAAACCTCTGTCCGCTATCGCCTTATTTTTTATTTAATTTTGACATCCTGGATATTCCACATGTTTGAGAAATTCATGGAAATATCACATCAAGGTGTACGACTCATGATATTCAGCTCATAATTAAGCAGAGAGTTACAACATCAACTTTATTATAACTCCATGATGATAAACAAAAATGAACAAAGCAAAAGACTTAATTGCTGGCAACTGTTACCGAAACGCTTAACGAAAAGTTTGACGAATTTCTACGTGCGAGAAACAGTATTTCAATGGAATCCCTGCTGCCACCTGTCGAATAAAAACTAATCTATTTGTTGCAATGAAATTGGATGTTTGTATAATACCGGTTTTATGCAGGAAATGTGAGCAATATCAGTCATGTTCAATACGAAATAGCCGAAACTAAACTTATTAGATAAGCCACTCTGCGTCTTCGCGTGGTCATAGTGACCGACTCTCACCACGCGGAAACACGGATTCCAAACCCGCCCGTCGACGTCAAGGTGGTCGACTGAAATGGTTTCCCGGGGTTCCGAACGTCGACGCGTGAATGCGAGCCGACCTCCCTCAAAAAAGTATAACCATAGAGAGCATCAAGCCAACAACGCTACAAACATTCAATCATTACACTTCGCTCACAGTTTGTAAAATAGATGGCAGCACTTGAAAGTTCAAGTACAACACCAGGTATACGAAATCAAACTTTTACGTACACAAGCACACACTTTCGGCACAATTCATTGGATAGTAATTTTTAATCGTTCATGGCGATGTGACCTGAGTCGCGCTTGGTTTGAAAGAAAGAAAAAGCTATTAGAGAAAGAGGATATGTTTTAAGGCAGACTCCCCAGGACGATATTTAGTTTGTTTTATATTTTCTAGATGGCAGCAGGGGTTCCAGTGCGACCTTAATAAATTAATTTATTTACGATTTTTCTCTTAAATATTCTCTTTTCTTCCTCTCTTAATTTTCAATCTTAGTTTATTCTCTCAATTTTTTTTTCTTTACGTTATTCCCCCCTCCTCCTTCGTACTTTTCTCTATACCTCATCTTTTCCTACTGCTTTGTAATGCTAAGTAAATATTCTTCTTGTTTTTATTACCTTCACGTGTAATTTTCCCCCCATGCAATGCGTCTCGCGTATTTTGAAATATCACTATTTATTTCTTCCTTCATTACATTTTGTTCTCATGTTTTTCGTATCTCTTTTCTTCCTATTTCTCCACACAAGAAACGCTATTCAAATGGAATAAGATTTATATTCTGAACATTCAAAATATGGTTATTACAAAAAAGAAATTGTTATTTTATCTTTATGAAAAACAGTCTGATTGATGGGATTCAACATCCAATTATTTATTTCAGTTGATTTATTGAATGTAAATTGATACTTCACTCATGGAACTTTCATGGAAATGAGTCCGTTAAACAGTGTTAAAATCTAATATGAGAATTACATTTTCAATTATTAATATTGTATCACACACATCTAGGATTACCTGTATTTTTTAGTGATCTTGACCATCCCGGCTTTTTGATAAAAATGTCTAATTTTTTTCAGATCCCACTGGAATTATTTTTCTTTCTGAAATCAAGAACATGAATTATTTTCCCTAATCTATAAATTAAATTATGATAATATAGATCATAAATATGGATATTCATCTGACATATATGCCATGTTGAACGTTTTCTCGTAGAATTCGTTTTAATCCACTGAGATTTGCGATAGCACTTCATTTCCTGCCAATAGTGATTTTAAAAATAAGTTTAAAACATTCTTGTCTTTTGCATAAATTTTTGAAACTGGCGATTTTACGTATTTTTCGGTGTTTGGATTCTATTTTCTAGTGTTTCCTCAAGGAAATACAGTCAGCCTAATCAAACTAACTTTTTTCATGGAAGTTTTTGGCACCGCAAATTGAAAAGTTTTTAAAATTATTTTTCCACCTTTTAATAAATCCCGTGTTTTAACGATGTTATCCCATTTACTTATTCTTTTTTAATCTTGTTACATAACCGCTTGGTATGCAAATGCAATCGGAATAATAATTACATAGAATAGAAAAATTTTAACCCCAATGGGGAAAAATAATATAGTCGACGCTCGTAGCTGCGAACCAGCACGGACTTAATTAGTTCGTAAAATTGAGAGTCCGTAAATGGGCGAGACGATGAAAATGTGCAGGAAATAATAAATGCGTTAGTTTTCTACATTTATTGATGATTAAAAAAACACTTATTTTAGTTTGCTTCATCGCAATATTTTGATAAATGTAATATTCCATAGAATTGACGTACGATAAAATTTCGCGCGAATTCCGCTTCTGTGAAATATTTTCCGGATTTTAGAACGCCGGGAATCACTTGTCGCAGAAACGATCTTTTGCTAATCTCCAATTTTAGAACTCGATGCAATTTTTGGAATTCCGTTACGTTTTGGCAATTTCTGTCTTTGTAAGAGTCCACACATTGATTTCGTGCAAAATATATTTTTATTTTCATCCAAAGCCAAGCACAATCTTTTCCGTTTTATTGATATAGTGATTTGCGAAAAGAAAAGTAGACAAACTGACCGATGTACAGTTCTGTCGACTCTGGCCTTATCAACAAGCCTAATGCAGCGGTTTTCAAATCTTTTTTGACTCGCAGAGCAATTTTTAGTCTACAATTTCTATAGCAAAGTCCGGTAGGCTATTTTTCCAAAAATTATTCTTCAAATTAACTGATTTATTTTATTTTCCTGGAGCATTCGTGGAGCCCCTGGGAAGGACACACGAAGCATTTAGAGTTCCGCGGAGCAAAAGTTGAGAACCTATGAGCTAATGTATCATACCATTTCTCGAACCACCAGTTCAACCAATCACAATGCATAAAAAAGTGAATTTCGTTGTCAAAGCATCTTCATTTCATGGTCACCCCAGCCAACAATCCTTTGGCAAAATTCTCTACGAGTATGTTGGTGACTGATGATAAATTGGGGCGAACGCTCTCTCTCTCTCTCTTACTCTATTTTCTCTTAAGACACGTAGAACGTCCGAATTGAAATTTTACTTTTTAGTACAAAAAATTCAGAGTTGGCTGGAAGAATAAAATTACCGGAAATACAATAACAAGAAAAACGAAGTTCGTAAAATAAGTAGTAGATAGAAATGAAAGTTCATAAAATAGAGCGCATTTTAACATTAGCTCTATGACGTGCTTCTCTGGACACAGGAACAGTTCGCAAACAATAGCATGTTCTTAAATCGGAGGTCCGGAAAATTGAGTGTCAACTGTAGTACATTATTATTATTTTTTCAAAAATACGGTGTTCTATAGCTAACTCTAACTGAAAATGTATTGTGAATGTCTCAATCCATAATGTTTTTATATTTATTATATAGGGAAGCGAAATATATTATTCAGCTACATGTCCAAAGTATTGCCTACAAAAATTTATATAATTGAGACAATGACGTGAATTCATAAACACGACACATAATGTCAAAATGAAAAATAGTATGGAGCCCCCATTTCATAATAGACTCGCCTGGGGAATTTATTTCGTGTTTTTGTGTGTTCTACGCCCCTATATCTGTCGGCAGTTATGAATCAACTGTCGCGTGAGTGACAGAATACACAGTAAACATTGCGTGTTTGTTTGAAAATTCTTGCAAAAAAAACCTTCGGCTGCCAATATCTCTATCTACATCTAACCCCCCAATAGAATCTAATAACGAAGACAGATTGAAGCCTTTAACATCGAAATTTTGAGAAAAATAGCACAAAGTTCGAGAAAATCGTTCAATAGAGCTTAGATGAGGAAAGGATAACATTTTAAGTATCAGTTATATTTTGTGTTGTCCAAATTCTTTGAAGGTAAGTTTATCTCAATCTTTAACTTATTATATATTTTTTTAATAGAAAACTAGGTGATACCCGGTGACGTTGCCCGCCCCGTAAGAAATTTATACAAATAATACAAATACAAATACAACGCCACAACAGACAAAATGCCCAACGAGGTGGCTGATAAAAAGATGCCCATAAAAATATGGATGTCATATATTAAAAAAAAACAGCAACCTAGTTAAAAATGCAATTAACACAAATTATAAACAATATATACACATGATAAAATATTATACAACGCCCATAAAGAATACTTATGGTTGTCTTATTGTAAGAATGGATAGCTTCTCGATTTACCCCAACATGTTTATCGTATATCTTTTAAAAAGTGTCAATTGTGTTACAATTTACTACCTCCGGGGGTAAGCTATTCCATTTATTAACAATCCTATTAGAGAAAAATTCCCTGCGACACCATAACCTTACATTGTCCCTCACCAATCGAAAATGGTGTCCCCTTGTAAAAGCAGTCGATTGGCGGTGTACTAAAAGTTCATGGTCCATCCCATTGAAAATTTTGAACACTTCGATCATATCTCCTCGACACCTGCGTTCATCCAATGTAAACATATTCAAAAAATGAAGTCTCTCTTCATAACTCAAGCCCTGTGTGCCAATAAGGACACGCGTAGCTCTTCTCTGCACCTCTTCAACCAAGTCTATGTCCCTCTGTAGGTATGGTCTCCAAAACCTTACAGCATACTCCAGTCCAGGACGAACTAAGCCTCAAAAAAGCGGAAGAATGACTTTAGGAGAACGCGAAGAGACTTTTTTGAAAATTAGACCAAGCATTCTATTCGATTTTTTGACCACCGCTGAACAATGTTCAGAAAACCTAAGCCGCTCGTCAATGAGAATTCCCAAATCGGTGACCCTAGTTGCATCCGGGATAGTGACGCCATTCAACTCGTAAGAGAACCGTGGTACATGTATGTAACTAGATTTGTACATGAATGTAACTCAATTTGTGCCGGTATTTTCCAGGCTCATTTGAAAAAAAGTGATTCAATAATATTGAAAGTGACAATAAGATTTATTAATTTGAAAGTTCAAAAATTGATTTGTTTTTATTAATTATTTTCTAAGCGTTAGAATACACTCATCAATGCATCACTTGTTTTTTAACGAACTTGAAAACAACTTGTGAAAACAAACTTGAAAAAAAAAAATACTGAATACACACCCCTGAGAAAATCCTACGTACGCTACTGACGTCACATGCTCTTTACCGCGTAAACTTTATTCACCCCGAAGGATGTACCAGAATCACGCTTGATATACACATTAATATCTTTTACATCTCGAGTTCGGTAAACTGTCTAATTGAATGGACTTTCCCATACGTAGACGCGACAAAAAGAAGATATATAAATATATACTCTATAAAATTTATACTATGAAAAGAATTATTAAGTAACCTAACCGGATTTTTGTTAGTAAGAAAAAAATGAAAGAAGCCATCCCGGATGGCTTTGAAAACCAGTTTTTATATAATCTCAGGACTGACCTAGAACCCCTAGAAGTACCAAGGGGTCTTTACAGACTGACCCGAAGTGCGTAGAGCAGCATCAAAATGACGTAAAACACTCTTCCCGTTTGCTCTCTTCAATTCGTTAGTTATTACTTAATGGTATTCGCTGACTATTATCAAGTCGATCGAATGCGCTTATTAGCGAACTGAATGACGTAATAACTACGTGACAAACGAATCATGAACTAATGATTCAAAAGTTGGGAATTCCTCTCAAACAAAATCCCTCCTCTCAATCCTAAAAATTAAAAATAAAGACCGGATGACTGGAAAGAAAAAAAATCAGTAGACGACCAACGGGTTTCACGTTTTACACAATCTGTGTAGGTCCGAAAAAAAAGCAAGGCCATGTGGTTTTGCGGGTAGTGAAAGAGAGGAAGTTGCTGCTTTTTCACAAAGTGGTTTGTAGTTTACCGGGAGGGACCTTGAATACGCAACTGTTGTCCTCTGCTTCGTCTTAGACAGGACTGGTCTGAGAAACCATCGTGAGTACAACTGGACTTTTCATTTCTCAAATTATTTAAAATGATTTTCTTATGTAATAAGAAAGATAAGTAATAAGATAAAGTAAATAAGCTATTGTATAAGAGTTAAACGGAGAGTATTTCTTAAACTTTCTCCCGATGGAGCATCTCTAAAACATTATAAGCGGATTTCGGCCTTGTTAATCGAGTTTTGATGCGCACAGTTATGGAAAAATTTCATTTCACTGGAAATCTAGACGTTTATTTGCTTAACCCCTTGGACTGCAATTTATTTTCAGGCAGCACTGCTCAGACAATTTAATTTCCTTCGTTTCAAAAGGAGGGATTGATATAGAAACTGACGGTTCTCTTGCTAAAATAATTTCTAATTAGTAAAAACAATAATTTGCTTCATACATTTACATGAATGTTTGTTATATACACATAATAGAACATAATTTGTGTCGAAATATTCTTCAATAATTTTCAACGAAAGTATATTACAGTGCTAGTCTTTTAAAGAAAAAAGTACGTATTTCAAACATAATGCTAATGTATTTGCAATTAAAATTCTTCCGAATTGTTCTGCAGCAGCGCTAATTGTTCTGCGACGTATGTCGCAGATTCTGGCACATTCTACTTTGGGGGGTCTGCGTGTTCTCTATACAAATGTATAATTTTGGACTGATCGTCCCAGGGACGTCATTACAACTTTTTCTGGGGGGGGGGGGCAAACTATTTCCAGGTTGGGGCAAAAACATGTACTCAATGTATTTATAATTATATATATAATGTACCCCAAATGACGGGCCTGCATCGTCCTCGAATTTTGCATATACATTATATCAAACAGGACCCGAAATGAACGATAGGCTATTTCAAAAGTTCGTAAGAATTTGACAAATATTCTAAATGGAAAAAAAATGTCTGGCAACAATGGTTCGTGAATCTCAACGATGACTTTTGTAATTTTTACTTTGTTTACCGTGGTTCCCCAAAAATGCGTGTAAGACACGTTTATCCCTTTAACGGTTTGTTGTTTCTTTAATGCTGACAGCATATGGGGGAAAAAAAAACGGGCAGCGCCGGGTATATTGTAGCTTTTTTTATTATTAAATGCTAAAAAATTCCAAATCTGAGTTTCGTTCCCGTGATTCTGAATCAATTGTTGGTATAGAGCTTTTGAGAATTTTCTTAAAATGTTGTTCTTTCTCTCTTGATCAAGCATCTTCAACTAGTTTGCTTAAGAAAAAAAAAAATCATACTGCTCACTGTATCACCCAGCATTCACGCTTGTGCTTGATTTTGCGTTCGCGTGATCTTGATCGGCACCCGCAATCAAATCATAACACAAGATTTTAAGATTTCACGTAGTGCTGGTCTTGGTTTAAACATATGCCATAGTTTCCGCGTGTTTATGTTCTGCTTCCAACGCTTGTCATAAACGATGCTCGTGATTCGCGGACCTCTGTTCAAGATTACATATTTAACGCAGAGCTTCCCTAATATAAGAATATATAAAGCATGACCCCTCTCCTTCCGATAAGAATTATATCGGTGACATCCCATCCTGCTCAGCCCTAGCCGAAATCAACTTCATTCAAATTAAAACACCAACTGCATTGAAAACTACTGATATGACCAATTTTGTGATCAAAACTCATTTGATTTGATTGTGCGTATTAATCTCCTTGAGGGCGGTATTCACCGACAGGGTTTAAACTATAGTCACAATTGTTTGATAAGAGATCCACACGCATTGGTTAAATTCAGGTTTTTAACAATTTATGCTGATATCTTATCCAAAAACTGTGACAACGGTTTAAACCATGTCAGTGAATACGGCCCTGAATGAATAGAACATATGAGGTTAACACATCTGACTAGGCAACATGTGATCAATAAGAATTTCAAGTATTCAAGGGGAAAATATGAAAAAATATTTTTGTGTATTCTTGAAATACTGTATAATCTTATAATGCAAGGAAGTATAAGAAAGGTATTACGAAATATGGAAAAAAAATTTATTCTTACGGGAGATTTTTAGTTTCGTCACAAATCGAATTAAATATCATTTCGGTTTTCAAGGAAATACAAACATGTAAATGATGTTGAAGATGCCTGCTTTATAAAAACACGCTAGGGAAACACTTTTTCGAACACAATGATTCCGCTCCAAAAGCGGGGATTTTCAGCCTACAAAAATTCTCCAATTTTTTTCATTTTAAGACAGTTTCTAATGTCCCATAATTTTCTGATGGGTAGGTAAGGCTGTAAAGAGCTCAGAAAGTCAACCTCAATTATAGACAACTTATCATCGTAAGTTTAATGATCGCGCAATTTCCCCGTGTTTTCGGAGCGTTACTGCAGAGTTATTGCCGACGTTTATATGCCGACGAACGAGTATTTCCAATGCTTCAAGAACACAAATCGATCTTTCATTGAACGTGAAGAGGAAAATACGATGACGAAGAAAGAACCAGGAGCTACATAACGTGTCCTAATTATATACACGTTGTATGTCCGAATAACTAAGCGTGGGAAAGAGTTCTCAAATAGGTGTTAATTATTATGAACATTATAATCAACGTTTGCATCTGTAGTGTGGCCATTGTGTACTCATTAAGATAATATCTACTCGTATGACGTATCGTTATATAATCTATATACAGGTTGCATAGCTGACTCCCTTTGTCGCAAATTACTGGCGAACCGTTGATCCCAGAGGCATACTTCCTATTAGAAAAAGTATACAAATAACGTGTAGACCTCAGATACGTCATTCATCTCACGCAAAGGACTGCATAGTTATTAAAATATAAAAAAATATATTAACTTTTTTAACTAAATTGGGAAGTTGTTGCCCTGCCTCTCCTGAGGTAAAAAAAATAAAGTTCCACGTTAAGTGCAATTCGCTGAGATATTTTGATTCGAAAATTGGAGAAACTTTGGGGGGGGGGGACAGCATAAACTTACGGACAAAGCTTCTTTATATCGTTTATGCTGTTTTTCCCACCCCCCCCCCCCAAGTTTGACATACAAATGTATGAAAAATCGGGATGATTTCAATTTTTGAATGCAATTTGCATAAGGTGTTCAATTGGAACGTTAATCAAGTGCTTGCGAGCACATGAACAATGAGGAGCACGGTGGTGCTCTCAAGCAACGGGTTGAAGATGCCTGCTCTAGGATCAACGGTTCGCCAGTGATTTGCGGAAGGAGAGTGGTTACGCACCCTGTATAAACGTGATTTTCTGTCTGTTTGTGCCTGTATGTACATATGTTCTCAATACAATTTGCAATTTTTGACCAATCTTCTACAATTTTGCGTGTATACTAAACAGGACCCGACTTGAACGACAGATCACTTCAAAAGTTTGTCATAGCGAGGCAAATACCTTAAATTAGCAAAAAAAACTATCTGGCAACAATGGTTCGTAGGCCACTTTTTCAATGCTCCCAGTTATATAGATGAAACCTGGGCAGCGCCGGGTATTATAGCTAGTCTAATATATATAATTGATTTTCCGTATGCCTGTGCGTATCTTCTCTATACACATCTACAATTTCAAACCGTTCTTCGACAAATGTTGCATATGCACCAAATAGAATCCCATTTGAACGACAGGCAACTTCAATGGTTCGCCACAGCTGTGCAAACGCCAAAAATGGTCGAAAAACCGTCGTGCAACAATGGTTGATGGGGGCCTCAACAATAATCTTCTGAATATCTACTTTGGTCACCGTGATTCCTAAATAATGCGTTTCAGGCATGTTTATTCTTTTACAATAGTTTGCTACTTCTTCAATGTTCCCAGTATAAGCCCTGTGTGGGTAGCGTTGGTAGTAATAAATAGCATTGGGGAGAGGAAACTAAATTTTACAGAAGAAATGTTCAATTTCTTGTTAGTTGCAACTGAGAGATTATATTTAAAAATATTCCTCGAAATAAAAGAGGAAACATTCATGGCGGCGGAATTCAATATTTACAACATCCGAGTTCTTGCAATTGAAAGTCGCAACAGCGGATGACATTAGAGAGGAGCGGGTTTTCCGCTCTTCCCAAAAAACGTGCTTTGAATGAGAATTATGATAAAAATCGGTCGGACACCTTGGAGATTATTAAATCAAGTTAAAAAGGGGGAAGAGGAAAGCCCAGAAAATACAAAAAAAAAAAAAAAAAAAATAACATGAATAGCTCGTTTAAATCATAAAGATTAATGGCGACGTGTTTCTATATTGCGCAGTAGGTATATATATATGTTTAAAGCTCAAAAACTCTGACACAGTTTTGTTTTATTTGAAAAAAATTGTATGAAATAATTTATTTTTGTTTGTAGAATATTTTCTGTAGTTTTGCTTGTGTTTTCGCTGATATGCTGTACTTGGGGTTTTTCAAATTTCTAATATTGGATATTATGGGTGATGTCCCGATTCATGCTCTTGCTAAGATAGTGCCGTTTCATCCACTCCATCTCCCTTCCGTTCGCATGTTGACGTCTTAAAAATGGGGTATGGAGTAGACTTCAATATTTTTCGAATCAAGGGCACTAATTAGTGCATGCTCATCACTAAGAAAAGGAGCACTTATGTCAAGGGTGCTCAACATTTAGGAGAATGATGGTTGCTTCAATGGTTTGAAAACGTGTCGTAGGCCAATTAAGTGATCTCGAAATATACCACGGGTCACTTAAGTCACGTGAACTATGGTGTGGGCCACTTGAGTGTTCTGGAACTGTTCCGCGGGACGCTTAAGTGCTTTGAGATGGTTTCTTCAAGTCACTTAAGTGATCTGTAAATACGCCGCGAATGATCTGTAAATGTGCCACCAAGGTAATTTTTACAAAATTAGGTTTGGGTTTGTGGGCTACAACTCCGAGGGCCATGGGTTGAACATGTATGGCCTATGTACTCATATGCTTAACCTATGATCAACATAAATTATTAATGTTTAAAACGGGTATCGATCTCGTGAGTATAAAATCAGGCACATCGAGAGCATTCTCAGTACTTTCAGGAGCACCACGGTGCTCGCAAATCGTCATTGGAACAAACTCTGTCGCAGGAATATCTAAATTTGAAGTTATGGAGTTCTTTGTTCTTGGGGTTGAAAGGGGGTAGAAAAAAAGGAAAAGAGAGGAGACCTGAATGAGACACTTTATACGAAAACTCAGGATAAAAAAACGCTATTTTTTGTGTTGAGGATGAATCGGGAAAGGATGAAACGGTACTTAGCCAAAATTATGAGACTCGGAATTAGACAAAGAAAAAAAAATCAGATTCACACACACACACACACATATATATAAAAAAATACTCTGGATATTATATCCGAGGTGAACTTAAGCCTACTGGTAACCAGACCGGTAATCGAATTCTAGTCTTTTCGAAATCCAGGCAAGTGTGCACTAAGCGATACAACAAGCAAAACATGACTTTAGTTTCATAATATAAGACGAATACAGTGGAATGATGGCAATTTTCATATTCGCTAAATATCAACATTTGGTGCACGTATTAAGGTATCCGACTACCTTTCTTTTCTTTAAAATGGTACTGGAGTGAACTTTAATAACATTTTTTGACAGAAAGTGTCCCAAAATGATGAAAAGAATAATACGTTTAGGACTATCTAATATGTTATTTTCTATGAAAACGTCATTTTTCTGTCAAATTTTTAGGCAAAATTCATGTGATATTTCAAACACGATTGCAAAAAATTCTACATATGGAGAATCGTTTGTTATTTTCACAGTACATTCAGTACAATTTCAGGCACAAGTACTGGAATAAAATCTAAAGGATTGTATTATATGCTTATAAGTTACAGTAAAATCAGTTGACGTACGTGTGAGTTTTTGGAAATTTCATTCTACACATCGTCTATAAAACACTGTAATTAGGATAGACCTTTGATTTCGGTTCAAAACTTTGGCAATGTATAGAAGAATATCATATTAAAATTTCGTGATGATACAATGTATGCATTTTTGGAAATCGTGTTTCAAACTCAAGTAAAATATCAAAAATAGCATTCTTTGTGAAATATGTTTAAAGTATTTATTTACGTATTACTTGTATGTAAAAATGCAACACTGATTTGGGTGTAACTTCGGTTCTGAGCGTAATATAAACAAAACAAGGCCCGTTTTCGAATCACAAAAATAGGGTTGTATAAAAAATTAAAAAAGAAAATCGACATTATCTTACTAATTTCATGTTTTCAGCGTAGTCGGATACCTTAACGAAAGCATATGGCATATATGGGGTGCCTTGCCACCGGCGCGACAGTGGTGGCCTTCTGAAGTCGGTTTTTTGTGGTTCCCAACTTCGAGGTTCGAATGCGAGCCGATTTCTCCTTCAAAATGTCTCGCCACTGAGAGCAACAACGATACGTTTGTTCAATAATTACACTTCACTTATATAGGAATGGATTTAAGATGGCAGCACCATAACAATCGTTACACAGAAACAAACTTCACGTTAGGTTTGCAACACATGCAGGCACGTTTTCCAGTATGGACCAGGTCTTCTTCGATCATTTGGTTTGGAGGAGGAGGGGTGTCTATAGTAATTGGAGCTAACCTTTTCTGAGCAGTCTGCAGCCATCAGAAACTTGTGAATCTTTGGGGGCGTCTTAATGCTTAATGAAAGAATTGAAAAGAAATTTGCAGAAGAAATAAAATAGATTTTACTAGATATTAATATTTTATTATTTAAACTAGATATTCACAACAAGATGGTGTTTTTTTGAAAACAATAGCAATTTTCTTTTTCAAACACGTGACTATAACGATTAACCCTTTTACCGGCATTGACGTCTTCTTCATATCCCGCCTTCTTCAGACTTTTATTTCATCAGTGACCTTATATATTTTGAGTATTTCTAAATTTTCACAATTTCCTCAGGGGGTAGTTTAGGCTGAAGGCAACTCAGAATACGTCAACTTCAGTTATAGACCCCCCCGTATAGCTAAATCGAACCAATAATTTTCCAAAGTGGGACATACCACTCGTAGAGAGGACACTGAAACTGTCCTTGGAGTGGCCGTAGTTGGTTGGTTAAAAATCGAGGGGCTGCTGTGAAAAAATAATAAATTCTGAGGAGGTAGCCGGGGAGGGGGGCGGTAGGAGAAATTAGCTATGGCGACTCTAATTATATGAATCACATAAAATCCATGCAATCCTTTAAGTAAAATTACAGTAAAAGAAACCGTATTTAGAGAATTTTTTTACAGTAGCAAATTCAACTCCAACACACCGCTGTTCGAATCTTAAAAAAAGTTATGAATACTTTACATGCAAATAACTATTGGAGGCTCCTAAATAAGGGGGACTGACAAGGCTTTATGGGCAAGTGACAAATCTCATTACATCTAGTTTTCCACGCTATATATTTATTATGGTATGTCTATGAAAAATCCTGGGCTGGAGCTCATCAAAGCTCTCAGCTCCAGGACGTGGGAAAGAAAAGCATTTTCACACAAAATTATTGCATATACAGCTATTTTAATTAGACATGAGGTATGACTTTCATACTCGAATGTTTTAATTAGTTTTGCTCTAACTTGTTTTAAACTTTAAAACTTTTATATTTATTTCCAGGTTGTCACTGTCGGTGTACAACTCGTCTTATTGGAAAGCATTGGCTTACTGGACACACACGCACACATTCGTTGTTGGCACAATGTAGACCATCGATGGCTTCGAGCGTTGACCGCTATCGCATCTACTGTTTGAAACTTGCCAGGAGCTTACGGTTTCATTGAACTTTCCAAATTAGAAACAGAAAATAATTTCCAACGACCAAACAAGATGCAGCTGCTACATCATTTCCTTATGGTGACGGCCATTCTCGGAAGTTTTCCATCCGGTCATTGGGCATACTTCGTTGCCGAAGGGTCCACCGAAATTCCGTCTAATAATGGATCACACGCAAACAACAGCAAAGATATAGCACAAGAATCCTCGGATTTCGTTGGTAACACATCACATTACGCTAATAAAGACGAAAAATTCCTCTCCTGTCAGGCGTTTGCACTGGATCCCGATGAGTACGTTATGTTTGAAAATGGCACAGCGTACGTCGAGGCATACAACCGAACGTACAATTCGTCCTTCTACGAGCTCGATGGTGATTCGCTGTTTATTTGTGTTCCCGATATGACCGATGGCTCGAATTCCACGATTTCGATCGAAGCGGCCAATAGGGAGACCAAATTCCCTCTGGCGTTCATGTACCTGACTGTGATCGGATTGAGCGTCTCCATACTGTGTTTGCTCCTACATCTCACCGTTTTCTGTCTGGTGTCCGATCTCCGGAACCTGCCGGGATGCAACACCGCGTCCTTATGCGCGTCCTTGTTGCTGGGGTACTCCTGCTTCATGACTTCGTACGCACCTTTTGTACAAGCGTACGACGTGCCGTGCATACTCTTTGCAGTGGCGACTCAGTTCTTTTTCCTCTCGTCGTTCTTGTGGAGCTCGGCCATAGCCTTCGACGTATTCAGGACATTGTGGAAGGCAACCGGTAAGCTGAGGTTGGCCACGACGAAATTCAGTTTGAAGAAATATGTCGTGTACTGTTTGTATGCCTGGGGTACGCCCGTGATATTCGTCACGGTGACGCTGGTACTCGATAACGTAGAAGGAGTACCCGAAGACTATATTCCGAGGATCGGACGCGAAATATGTTGGATAGGTCAACGTAATGCTCTGCTAGTTCTGTTCGCGGCACCCATATTCACCGTCATCTTGACGAACGTGCTTTTCTTCGCGATGAGTGCCTACATAATCTACTCGAACCGCATGAAGTCGGCAGAAGCCGCTCACAGGCAGATGCTCGAAAAGAATTTCGTCGTGTACTTCAGACTCTCCGTGGTGATGGGACTCACGTGGATTGTAGGTGTCGTGGCTGGAGCCGTGAACGTGATGTGGGTGTGGTACATTTTTGCCATCTTGAACACTCTGCAAGGGTTCTTCATATTCGTGGCGTTCACCTGCTCCAGGAAAGTGAGCAACAGCCTCAGGAACAGATTCAGCTCAAGGATCCGTAAGATATCCACTCAGAGCTCCGCTCCGACTTTCCAGTCGTATTGTAACGTTACTTTCTCAGGCGATCTCGACATGAAGCCGGATTACGGGAAAGGTTTGGACGGCAGCCCGTTGACCATGAAGAAGATCGAAGAAAGTGATGAGCCGGTTTCCAACGGAACTCATGAGAAAACAAACTCGGTTTAGGATCAACAGCTGAATACACAGATTCACTGAAACTTTGACTGAGTGTTCTTGACTAAGCACAAATGAGTAAAAAAACTGACCCGTATCAGTATTACGAGAGATTAACGATATATTCTCTCAAAATGTGAAATTCGCATATGCATGTGAACGCATACCATTTTCATTTATCAATGAGAAATTCTAATCGCCTAAAATTGTTATCTTCATATTACAGTTTTCAGACGTGCCATTTAAAAAAGAAAAATCCCAAAGACCAAAGGTATCATCCTCAAAAAATTATGAAAAATTCAGTTACATTCATATACAACGTAGATTAGGAACACGTTGAAAAAAAAATTAGCAAGGGAGTGCAAAATTAGCAACTAAAGCAGCAAAAAATGATTAAAAACGACAAAGGTTGGTTACTCACCGCCTCTCGCGTTTCTTGAAGATATCTATAACATATTACTTTTTTTTTCACTCTCAAACACACCCTCTGTCTCTCCAGCTCACCCCCAATTTTTTTCCTTCACATTATCTCTTCTAGGAGGGGAAAAATGTTATTTCTTTTCTTTCTTCCTTTGTGCTGTCCCTGATCATGTGTGCTTTGAATGGCGTCACTCTGACTCTAGGGTTGCAGGGTTCTTAAATTCATTGTTGGCCACTATTCGCGTTCAAAATATAAATATTTACAATTTTTTTTTTTGAATAAGCCATGATAATGCCCTTGGATTTTGTTTTATATTTAAGTGAGTAGAATCAGTGAAGTTCGAAACTATGTACGTATGTCATTTTCAAGCACCCTAGTGGCAATGAACCAAGTTCACTTCGGAAGGGAATGAATTAGGGTGGATTCACATCTACACAGACACGGCAAACATTCTCCAACATAAAAATGCCTGTAGATGTGAATTCACCCTAAAGTTTCTTATGTACCATCTGTACACATGCGTCTTAGTTTCAGAATAAAATGTATATACATGTATATAATTAAATGTATATATTAATGTGAGTGTGTAAAATGAAATAGGCTGGGAAGAAAGTGTAAGTGTTTGGTTATTGTGTCGACGCAATTTTCTAGCTAACGATTGGTTAGGAGGAGCGATATATTTTGTAGGTTCGTTAGGTCATCCCGTATTTTACGGGAGAGATGAATTTCCCCCCATAATGTTGAATATTATTCGGTTTCTGGTAGAGGTGTCGCCCCCATCACTTCTCCTCTGGATCCACTTCTGGCCATTTGTTGAAGGCGAGGGGAGAGAGTGTGTGCGTGTGTGCGTGAATTTTTCACCAATTTTCTCCACTAAAGAACACTTAAATGCAAGGGGTGCACAACTTTTTCAGTTTGCGTGCCAGATATGCGCTATTTTTCTGTTAGCCTGCCAGAAATTTGTATGTATATACATATATATATATATATATATTCAATTTCTATCATATGACCCATATTTTACGGGGTATTCCTGTAATTTTAATTAAATTATTAAGGTCGTCCTAACTTTTTCATAAAATGTCCCGTTTTTCCCTCATAAATTCCAAAT
This sequence comes from Pholcus phalangioides, assembly GCF_987345545.1. Classification (NCBI taxonomy): domain Eukaryota; kingdom Metazoa; phylum Arthropoda; class Arachnida; order Araneae; family Pholcidae; genus Pholcus; species Pholcus phalangioides. The sequence goes on from NW_028301602.1 coordinate 24,403,395, forward strand.
GTTAATTGAATTTTGGCAGCTTAGCTTGACTTTGACAATTTTATTATGGAAATTGGCAACTTTGATTGCCCATCTGACATTTTCTTTTACTGCAATTCGCAACTCTACTTTCCTTTGGCAATTTTTTGGATATAATTAGCAACTTTACTTGCAATTTGTTTGCGATATTTGGTGGTATTTCGCATGGATATGGATTTCCAGTATTTTTATGAAAGATATGGTCAGCCTAGGCATTTATCGTGTTTTGTGAACTGATACTTTTCTACCGGAACATCTTTCGCGGACCGGATGGGAGACCTTGGTGGGTCGCATTTGGTCCGTGGGCCGGAGTTGTGCACCAATGCTTTAAAGTATGTTAGTTGATGCTGGCATCAACTAACATACTTTGAGGTAAAAATTACTCTTAGATCGAATTTTCTGGATCCCCCCCCCCCCCATCATTTTTTTGTATTGCTTTTTAAAATAACAATTCAACTCAACCGCATTTGCTTTTTTCATCATCGTTGTAAATACACTTATCATGTGTGTTTCTAATTTTGTAAAATTTTTTGTTGATTATATTTGTATGAAAGTTCGCATATACTGTATTAAAACGATCTTTCCTAATATGTACTGAACATTTTATTGACTCAAGTGAATATGGACAGGACGAAATACCGCAATTTTCCTGATCAAGATTATATTTCAAAGCTTCCGAATATTAAATATCCACGCTATAAGAAATTTCGTACGAAATAATTACTGAGCAATCTGTTTATGTGATTAATATGGAATAAAACGCGTTTTATATGGGCATGTGACATACGATTCAACTACACCTACATCCTAGTTAAATCCTGCATGTTGCAACTAAAAAAGGCGATTGTGTCACATCCGGGTCATACATCCGCTTGACGAACAGGAAGTGCAGAGATTCTTCACACCGATTAATGACAATAACTAGTAAAAGAATTGCAAAAAGCCATTTTCTCGAAGAATCTTGTGGAAATTGGGATTTTTGTTTGTCTTTAAGTGTCGACTCAAATTATTTGTTTACTTCAAAGTAAGTAGAACATTTTTTTTAATGTGATTTAAAATTCAATTCATAAGTGAAACGTCAATTTTTAAGACAAGAATGAAGACCAAAAATGGTAAAATTACTGTTCGTACTCTAAAGCAACGGTTCTCAACCTTTTTGGGTTCACGGAGCCCTTTTTAGTACATGGATAATTTCTATGGCGGTGCCAAGACGATGTATAGCGGAAAACCTCCACGCAAAGCTCGTGACGTCACCAAACAAGGCCATCTCACCCTATAGCCATTGGAAATGCTACACAAAAAGGGTAAAGATGACGCATGCGTCGGCCAGCCATATCCAGTGGTTATAAGGTGAGATGAACTTCTCCAGCGAAGCCGCTTGAAAGTTAACTCTTATTGGAGCTTGGTTCTTCAGTGACGTCACGAGCTTCACGCGAGGCTTTCGGCTATAGATGGTGGACAGAGCTCCGTAGGGCCTCTATTTTGCACATACACTTGAACTCGGTGATAACGTCATTAATTAGCAGTTCTAATCCCCCTGGGGAATAATGTTAACGGACCGCGCTTATAACGTCAATCAAAAGGGAACGACCTCCGATATAATGGAAATGTTCTTTTTCGTCATTCCTTTTATTATAATTAGGGTGATAATATGACGCGTATGCGGAAAATTTCGTAATTTTGCTCTTGTTTACTTTTTCTTCTTTAAAAAAGCCCTTTATTTTCAGCAAGGGGCTCACTTCAATTTATAACCCTTACTAAAATAAGGGACGGATGTGAGTGTGTGTGTGTGGCAATTCATATGACAATAAATACCAATATTAATCTCACATATTTATCACGTTCAGTGCCGCCTTAACGCATCGGCTCACCCGGCCACGGTCCGGGAACCTCGAGTGTAGAAAGGGCCTTTCGTGAAAATAAGATGTGGTCAAATTTTTGACCGCGAGTATGAAATTGGGTAGCAGATATTTCCCCCTTTCTAGCCAAGTAGGAGTCCCAAAAAAAACACTGTCCTTGGGTCTGTGTTGCCGTGAAGACGGCCCTGGACGTGTTCATACCCCCCCTCCACTGTGAAACATATTTTAAATCACTGCGGAGTTGCTGTAGAACTGTATTTCTCGCCAATGGTTGTTTATAAAGGAATTGGCATTTTGCCTGGTAATTGGCAACATTTTAGCAATGCCCCATACGATCTTAATGAGGAAGTATTTCTGGTTGCAATTTGGTGATCAAGCGGCCAAATCGCTGGATGCAGTGACCAACCCGTTATCTTTTGTTGAATTTGCTGTGGGAATAAATTAACATTATCATTTAATTTCACCGATGATTTATTTCGCAGCAGCAAACTGGCCTTGGCTTCAAATGGATAAAAATGGCCACCCCCTCCCAACCAAGAGCCGGTTAATATGGGAAAATTTGTCTGTCCCGTAAAATAAGGGATGATTCAAAGAACTTACACGGCCCGGAGGAAGGTGAATGCAGTTTATTGTCCGTGATCATTTTTGTGATTTTTTGCCCACGATGATCTTTATGCATTTGTAGATGCAAATGTGATTTTCTGTTATTGTTCCGACTATTGTTATAGGCCTGTCATTCTTCCTGTCTAGATGTTTACCGTATTGCACTTGCGTGACGTACACAGGCAGCTTGGATTAAGATCAGGGCAGCAACTGGGTGGGGGAGCAGACGAGTCTAGCCAACACCATCTACAGCAGAAGGCCGCCACACGAAGCTCGTGAAGTCACCAAAGGTCATCTCGCATATAGCCATTGGATATGCTACAAAAAATAGTAAAGATGGCGCATGCGTCGGTCTGCTATATCGAATGGCTATAGGTGAGATGACCTTCTTCAGTGGTGGTCCAGTGGGCATAGTGACGGACTCGCATCACGAGGTCCCGGGTTCGAACCCCACTAGCGCCACAGTGGTAGTCGGCGGAAGTTGGTTTTTTGTGGTTTCCAATTTCAAGGCACGAATGCGAGCCGATCTGCCCGTTAAAGAGTCGCGCCTCAGAGAGCAACAGGCCTACAAACGGTACAAATATTCAATCATGACACTCACCTCACTTCTGCAATATAGATGGCAGCACTGAAACATAGCACTACACTAGACACGAACTCAGAGACTGTCAGTTACACACACTTACACTTTTGGCACAACTCACTAAGTAGTAAATAGGCTATAGCGGTAGACCTGAGTTGTGCTTGGTTTGAGAGAAAGAAAAAGTGACGACACGAGCTTCGCGCGGAGGCCTTTTGCGTGGTGTTGGTCTCGCGCCCCGGACGCTGGTTCAGAACGGGGCTCAAATTTCACCTTTTTAACTCTTCTTTAACCTCTTTACGATCACAGATGTAATATTGCGTGCAAACGACAGTGGAATAACTTCAAACAAGTTCGCCATGTTTTCTTTCCTCTACCTCCAACATCGCGAAGCTTTGTTGTAACCCTATCGACAGAATATGTTTTTTCTTTCCCACTTTCTTTCTATGTGCCTGTGAATAATGTTTTTCCACGAACAAACTCCGGTCATTTATCGCTATACGGCAATTTCCAACCAAAAATGAAGGGAAATGAAAGCTCCACATATATACCGTATCTTTCCACTATTTGCATGTAAGAGCGAAAGAGAACAAGTAGGGTAAGTGAAAAGAGGATTCGAAAAAAGAAACTCTCCTCTCTCTTAGCCGTTATACTTTTTCCTTTTTTATATATTTTTTCCCTTTCCTTTCGTTTTATTTTTTTGTTAGGTTAGGACGAGGTAACCAGATTCATTGCCGATTCGTCAAATATAGAGAATCCAAATTTGTTGCCAAAAGCTTGTACGGGAGGTGGTTAACTTTACAAGGGCGCCAAATGACGCGCTTGCCCGGCTAATAAATCATCTAGTTAGGGTCCTGATTGGGATCACAATTTCTATCCCCCCTAATAATATTACCATTTAACATTTGGGTTGCTCGAACCAAAATGAGCGATCATTTTGCACTTGTCAACGCTGAAACTAATGCGTCACTCATTTGCCCATGATACGATCATATTCAAGTTCGTCAGCAGTACCAAAACGAAGGAGCGGGGGGAGGGCGGGGTAATAGTGAAAAAGCGTTTTATTGAGAGAAATCAACTTTATAGAAAATATCTGCGCTGGCAATGCTAAGATCAGAGGCATTTAGGAATGTGAGATATCTCATCCATACCTTTGAGAGAGTTAAAAAGTTTCAGAGAGTAGGTAGACGATACTATTTAAAAAAAACCGAAAAATTCAATCATCTGCCACTTTTGCTTCGAACCTGGAAGCCAGATGGCAGCATTTCATTTCTCGAACACGAAACGCACTGACATCATAAACACGTAAGGATCCACACATAACATTTTCCGGCGTGTATCAATTCATTCGAAACTCCCAGACGAATATTTATGAGGTGTAGCTGTACTTATTCAAATACATGTACTTCCGTACATGAAAATTCCGTAGAGGAACGTGTACGAGGTGCATGTACGGTTCAGTAGTAGTAGTAACTTGTACTTTTGAAAGATTGGTCAAAATCCAGTTAAAAAAGTTAATTTTTTTCGTGATAATACAAACTCAGTTATAATGACCTCGGTCATTACGACATCTCGTATATAATCATAATGAGAAACGGTTCTAGTCGATTCCCATAGAGATCAATGCCGCAGAACCTAGCTTTTCATGTCAGGGAAATATGGAATGACCCCGGATATAACGGCAAATTTTCAGCACTTTTCCCTCTCGCTTTTGCTTTTTTTCCCCCCTCCAAGAAGTTCTTGGAATTTGAGCTTGGCACGTTTTTTAAACGTTTGTTTGCCTCTTCTGTTTATAGTTATGACAATAAAAGCATTTCCTTGCATTGTCTACCATGCATTGCACATCTGGAACTTTAGCAGAGTTTCTAGAAGCTGTTGCTGCTGGTTAAATTGTCTCAAGGTCGGAAGCTGACGACTACTTGTAACCGTTGAGCAAGGGTGCACAGCCTCCAGCCCGCGGGCAGAATGCGGCTCGCCAAGTGGTTCTATTCGGCTCACGAAAAAAGTTCCTGAAGAAAAGTATCAATAAGCACAAAACACGATAAATATGACTCGGCCGATCATATTTCTTTCATATAATTACGGCAAATCGGCATCAATACGGAATATCGCCATTTATCGCAAAAAAATTATCAAAGACAAGTAAAAAGAACAATTAGTGCCAATGCAAGTGAAGTTGCTAAATACAGTTAAATGCTTTCAGCCACTTCGATGGGGAATTCACCTGTTGTAGCCTTTTCATATGTATTCGCAGAAAATTCTCAAAAATACGTTAAGTTGCCAATTAGAGCCGAAAAGGAAAACTCAAATGTAAGTAAAGTTTTCAATTACCGGCAAAAAAAAAAAAAAAAAAAAAAAAAGAAGTAAAATGCAAGTAAGTTGCTAAATGCAGCCAAAAGATTGTTAAAAGCAAATAATCGTCTAAGCTGGGCCATAACTAGATGCTTGGTCAGCCGGGGAAAGCATGCATTTTGGTGTCGTTTATAATGTTGAAGGAGAGGTTACAGAAGAACTTTGCATTCCCTCTGGTCAGGTGCTCGGGGCACCAGACCCGCCTGCTTCTCCCTAGTTGCAGTCCTGTGCCTTCTACATACAGCCGAAAAAAAAAATTGTCAAAGGCAAGTGAAGTTGCCAATCACAGTCTTGGTGAAAATAAAAGAAAAAAATGGAAAATTTTTTATATCCGGGTCGCTCCAGAAATGCACATATAGGTACCTCATTATTAACGGGTTTAAATGATCATTTTTTCAAGTATACCTGAAGGGTACACACAAGTGTGCCTAACTCAAATGGTCCTAGTAAAGATATCGACCCAAATTAATTAATTGATAAATTTGGTTTTTCTTTTTAAAGAGCATTTTGACATAAAATACACATCCATATAATAATTAAAAAAATATGTTTTCAACATTCAGTTTTGGCTCAGGTGTGAAGAGGATAAAAAAAGTTGGAACGACAAAAATTATATATATATATACACTATCTAACAATAAGTATTTGGACACCTATGCAAATGACGATATCCGGTCCTGAGACACGTCACGCCCTCCGCCGGTATATATCGTGAAGGAAACAGCATCGGCATTAGTCGCATGCAAGATGCCGCGCAGTTCGGAGCTCTCTGATTTCGAGAAAGGTATAATTATCGGGTATCACAAAAATGACCGATCCTTAAGGGACATATCTAGCGAGCCTGAAGTACCCAAAATCGACAGTGGCCTATGTGATTAAGAAGTGGAAGGTGAGCTGTGATTGTCGGAATTTGCCCCGAGTCGGCAGACCAACGAAACTGGGAGATAAAGACAGACGGGTGCTGTCCAGAGAAATTCGGAAGAACCGCACCCAACCGATGGCCCTCATCCGCGAGGAGTTTCAACAGGCATCCGGGAGTATTGTTTCAATGAATACCATCCGTAAGGAAGCACATCTGATTGGTTTTCATGGTCGTGCTGCTGCCCATAAGCCTTTGATCACAAAGTCCAACCGCGTTGCTCGGTTAATGTGGTGCAAAGCACATCGAAATTGGACCGTACATCAGTGGAAACGGGTTCTTTGGAGCGACGAATCGAAGTTCACCCTCTACCGTTCGGATGGCAGGGTCTGGGTCTGGCGTCTGCCTGGAGAACGTCTCCTGCCAGAATGCATTGTGCCAACAGTCAAGTTCGGCGGAGGTGGAATTATGGTATGGGGGTGTTTCTCCTGGTATGGACTGGGACCCGTGGTCCCCATTCATGGTAAGCTCAACGCCGATGCCTACTGCACTATTTTGGATGACAATGTGCTTCCTACGTTGTGGCAGTTTTACGGGGTGGACCCCTGTTACTTCCAGGACGACAATGCCAGCTGTCATACTGCGAGGTTAACCAAGGCTTGGTATGGTGCCAATGGGGTTCATCGAATGGACTGGCCTGCCCAGAGCCCAGAACTGAACCCTATCGAGAACCTCTGGGACGAGTTGGATCGCCGAATTAAGGAGTGCCCTACCCGTCCAAAATCGGTGAAGGAACTGACATGTTTTCTCCAAGCCGAGTGGAAGAAAATACCACTAGCCGTCACACAAGGACTTGTGGAAAGTATGCTCTGGAGGGTTCACGTTGTAATTGCCTCTCGTTGAGGCTCTACCAACTATTGATTTTGAATAAAGTTAGTTTTTCTTTTCTATCACAGGTGTCCAAATACTTATTGGTAGATAGTGTATATATATATATATATATATACGGAACGTCCCATACATAAAACAGGGTCATATATATATATATATATATAGTCACCTTATATAATACACAAGTTTCTGGCCCGCGAGAGGCAGAATTACCATATATATATCTAGCCCGCGGAATGAAAGGTTGTGCACCTCTTGAAGGAGAGTGTTCGCACCTTCGGTTTACGAACTCATTTTCCAGCATGATCCAGGTCTTCGACCACCTGCTCATATCTCTTCTTTGGCGGAAGGGTCATGTTCTGGTTAAGAGGAGGAGGAGTTTACGATCTCAATAACTTTTGAAATTCTTTGTAAATTATGAATGTTTGTTAAGCGTTAAACATACACATTTCAGTAAATAATATAGACTTTCACCTGGCAACGAAATATGCGAACTGAAATAATCATTGAATCATAGGGTGCTCATTTGAGTTGTCGGTTAATATCTCCTGAGTATGAAATAAACCATCTATCCCCAATGGTTTAAGTGAGCACTATGACCACCTCCCCCCCTACAAGGGTAGCTCTGGGAGGGCTCTAGCACGGTTTACGGAAAATTCACCGACAACAATTCACCACTAGGAAAATTCACCGACCAACAATTCACCACTAGGAAAATTCACCGACCAACAATTCACCACTAGGAAAATTCACAGCCACGCAATTCACCGCCATGCAATTCACCACTAGGAAAATTCACCGACCAACAATTCAACGCCATGCAATTCACCGCCGGAAAATTCACCGACGACAGTTCTATGAGTGAATGAGCGATGGAGTTACTGAGTGAGTGACCCAGTGAGTAAGTGATTCAGTGATTGAGTGGGTTACTGATTCAATAAGCGAGTAAGTCAGTCCGTCCGTGAGTGAGTGAGTGATCGCCATATCCTAAAGGAAAAGTTCAAATAATGACTTTATGAGAAGAAATTCAGATGATACGGATAATACTGGGTCACTCACTCACTCGGTCACTCAATCACTGACTCGGTCACTCGCTCAATCACTTACTCACCGCTCAATCACTTACCCACTCGGTCACTCACTCACTGGGTCACTCAGTAACTTAATCGCTCACTCCCTCGCTAACTGACTCACACTAAAACTGTTGTCGGTGAATTGCTAGTCGGTGAATTTTCCTAGTGGTGAATTGCATGGCGGTGAATTGTCGGTCGGTGAATTTTCCTAGCGGTGAATTGTCGGTCGGTGACTTTCCCTAGCGGTGAATTTTCCGGACACGCTCTAGCACGGGGCCCGGGACAAACTTCATTTTTTTACACTATAAATTCACTATAGACGATGCCCCACCAAAAATCTTGGGATCAGGGGGGCTAGCTCCAAAATGGTGGGAGGATGATGAGCACCGTGATGCTCGCAGTGAAAAGGAAAAATGTCATTCTTACATAAAATGTGCCCTTTTATTTTTTTGTTTCCAGATAGGGAAACAAAAACATTAAAGGGCATTAAAAGTGCTTTCTATTTCACCTGCACAAACCTGTTTCTTTGCTCACAGAATTTCGATATCTGCGAGGAATGATGAAATAACTGTTGCCTTATTAAAAAAACAAACAAACACACACTCGATGTATATGGAAGCATTCTCAGCCGCTACAGTTTATATTTTGTAAGCTTTTATTGTAATGCATGAAAAAGACGGTGCCTTTCTTAGGCACTTCTGTACGCAACCAATTTAAACGTGTAAAATAAAATTTCATCAGAAAAATATGCCTTCTAGAAAATATTGAAAATAAACAATTATACCGTACAATATTATATTACATGCGAGAAAAGAATCAATGAAGTAAAACCTACCCTTCCGCCATCTATCGTATAAAACTGTTACAATCTTTTATTTCAAATTAGTAAACGAATTGAGATTAACGTGGCGCATGAAAAAAGCATTACAGATATGAAATAATTATTTATAATTAATATTAATCCATTAAAATTATCCAATTTCCTTAAAATCGGAAAATCGAAAATGTGAGTTTAAATCTACCAAACGATTATTATACTACCGTTGCCGTTGGGTGGAGGAAGGGGCTCCACACTCCATTGATGTTTCTCACATTTAATACAGGGTGATTCTAAATTCATGGGACAAACTTTAAGAGGTGATATAAGACACCTAAGAAAGCATTTTTGATCGTAGAATGTGCTGCTGAATCGTAATAGCAAAGGTGGTAGAGGGTGTTTTTGGAGAGTGCACAACAGCACTTCACCACAAACATATTTTGGGACGGATTTGCTGCTCAAAGTACTGAATAAAAAAGGGTTTTTCCATAAATTGGTGTACGATTATTTTCTGTTATTTGATTATTTCGAGAATAGGCCCACAGCATTATGCGAACGAGCGAAGACGAGTGTCTGATATATGCTATGTAAGAGAAGTGTTTTAGCAAAACACGCGTGTATGATGCCAAAACGAACAAACTAACGTATAAAATGAACTAACAGGAAACAATCGTATACTAATTTATGGAAAATCTATTATTATTCAGTACTCACAGTACCCTGCACACTTTTCTGAATACCAAAATTCAGTTGGAATTTCCATGTAAGTTGCACTAGATAATAAAAATAAAATTTGTATTTTTTTTTGTGCATGAAATTAATAAATCATTTACTAAAAATACTCATGTACCATTGGATAATGACTTGCAGCACTTGCAAATTTCTACGCAGTATATCTCATGCATAACATCATGTTTTTTGTAAATTTCATAAAAATTGGTAGAAAACTCGGAATGTCACAAGCAAAAATCTTGCGATGAAAATTGGAATTTTTATAGAAAACTTTTATATTTCCTGTATGTAATACGAGCACGTATTGCACAAAAAGTTAGTAGTACAATATTTTTTAAAGTTGCGTGTCATTTGAAGGCTTTTTTGATCAAAAACATTTTTTTTTTCTTATTTAATTTTCTGTCGGTTCCCTAAATGCACTCGTGGCTAAATTTTCACTTGAAATGGTGAGTACCAATGTAGGGTATACATGGCTGAACTCCAAGAAGGGCACAGACTTTTGGAAACATAGTGCACGTCTACCTAACTCGAATAGTCCTAGTAAAGATATCAACCAAAACTTTTAAGTCATTTTGACATGTAATAAACACAAATCAATTATTATTATTACTATTTTAAGTCAGTTTTGGCTTAGGTGTAAAGAGGATATGGGTAAGTTTTCACAGAGCAAAGCCTTGATCTCTCTCCACATTGTGGTTTTGAGAGTCCGTCAAGGCGTCGGGGAAGGGGAGGAATTCGACTTATACACGAGTATATACGGTATAGTAGCACGTAAAATCGGAAAAAATCAATTTCAATCACCGATATCCCAGTGAATTGCCATTCCATTGAGGGGGCGAGAGATTTTTTTTTCACAGTGAGTAAAGAGCAGCACAAATTTATTTCAATGGTTGAATTTTTGTATAAAAAAAGTTTAATTATTATATTTTCGTAAATATATTTTACGGAAGTTCAAGCAGAATTTTTCCACTTTTGCCAATTATTTTTCATAATTGTCTTTAATTTTAATTGAAGTATAATTTTTTGATTCTTTTTGGCTCTTAATTTCTTTTCTCTTTGTTTAAATCGCAAATTATTCCAAAAACCTCTTTTCATCTCGATTATATGGTACTCAATTTTTTTTTATATATCTCCTCGTAATATTTCTGTAGTTTTAATCTTGTAGATGCAGTTATTTTCTGTCATGATCCACACTCTGTAAGAGATAGGTCGCTGTAAATCATTGCAGAGTGGGCAGACCTTCAACACGATACTTATATAACATGGAAATTCAGACATTTGCTATTTTAAATCCGAAATATGGAAGGCAGGTGGCAGCACCAGTAGCACGGAACAAGCATAACTCCAATAACATAAATACGGGACCACGTGCACCGCACACGGACACACACAACAACAACAATTGTTAGAAGTCGCACACACATTTGTTAGAAGTTCCTCAGAAGAATAAGTGCGAGGTGCATGTATGGTTTTTAGTAGTATTACAAATCATTGAAGGATGATCCGCCAGGACTGTGATCTTCTATTGGTTGGTTTGCTGGACTCCTTCACAAAACACCTCGTGCAGTCTATGTATTTTACTGCCAAAGCCCGAAATTGGCCAATTTCTTTGTAAATTAATCCGACCGATATCTAAAAATTTCAGGATTTGGTCAATCAGTTTGTGAAGTGGCCGGAGATCCCTCACCAAAGTCCGATTCCAAAAAATATAGCCATGTATCACACGTTGGCGATGAAAAAAGAAAATGAATTTGGCACCTACCGGTCTGTCTTACATCAGCACATCGAACTGTGTTGTCAGCAATCTCCGGTCACTTCACGCACTGGTTGGCCAAAGTTCGAATCATTTCTGCAAATTGTTTCTGGCACGATGGGGGACAATATGAAATTATATCCGGATGTGTGTGTGTAACATAATACGGTATGGAAAGGTCTTGACGATCATGACGGGATGTTCATTTCTGGGGATTGTGAATCCGGTGATTCAAATAATATTACTACCAATACCAGAACAGAAAATTTTATTTTTCTTTTCATTTCAGGTTGAACAACTGATTGATAATGCCATCATAAGGTGGCCTCAAGCATTTATGATGCCATCCTGGGCTATACAAGAGACGAGCCCACTCTGGACCATTCCATGATCGAATATATAACGCTCGTAACATCAAAGTCAAAATCTCCAGTTGACATTTTTTTCGAATTTCAGAGAAATTTCATGAGCTGACACAGATTTCTCCTCTGTTTTTCACTTTGTAACGATGTTTCACGGGTTGAAATTCACGGTTTTATTGTATTTAATAGTAAACGTCATCAAATGTAATGATGATGATGATAATGATGCTGAACACGACGCTGCATCGATCTCGACCAGAGAGCAAAGATCCGAACCGACGACAAAAAAACCATTGTCTGATCCCGAATACTGCTTCGGCAGTCATGAACCTGATGAAGAAGAGGGACAACAGACTGACAGCAGTAGAAGGCGGCGATCACCTGGATCACTGAATACAACGAGCTTCGACGAGATCCTAATCAACACGACGACTTCTAGCCCGGAAAACGACACCATAGACTTGGATAAGTTTAGCGAAAGTTTCAAGGAGTGTCCGAAGGTAAAGATAGAAGAGGGTTGTTTCGAGGTCCTGCCCAATGGTTCCGTATACATCGAAGCTTACTCCAAGTTGTTCAACGAATCTGATTATTACTTAGTTCCCGAGAATGGCTTATTCATTTGCGATTCTGTAATCACTCTCGTACAGCCGTCGAAATTTCCCCTGGCATTTGACATATTGGCCATGATTGGCATGATCGTTTCCATGGTGTGTATCTTCTTGCATATGATCATGTTCGCCTTCATCCCTTCGTTACGCAACCTACCCGGATACTGCCTGGTATCACTGTGCTTTTCCCTGCTGGTTACTTACACGACCATGTTCCTAAGAGATGCGGCCGGTAAGGGTCACGGTTGCTTCCTTTACATGATGACGCTGATGTACTTTTGGCTTACGGCTTTCTTCTGGATGAACGTGCTGTCCTACGACGTTTGGCGAGCGCTCCGTCTGGCGACGGCGAAACTTCGACTCACGTCGAACTTGTGGACGAGATTCGCGACCTATTCCTTGTACGCTTGGGGTGGGCCTGTTTTCGTTGTCATCACCGAGTTGGTCATCGATAGCGTCGGTGACGTACCCCTCGAGTACAGGCTGATCCCGAGCCCGAAGAACTGTTGGTTCCAGCACCGTCCGGCGCTGCTGTGGAACTTCGCGGTGCCGATGTCGACCTTACTCCTTTGCAACATGGTATTCTTCATCTGGAGCTTCGTGATGATATCGAGCGCGGCGATGAAGGAAGCTGAAAACAGCTCTGTTCTGGCAGTAAGATTCTGCGTATTTCTGAAGCTCTTCGTTATAATGGGGTTGACTTGGATCTTGGGGATTATCGCCACGATGACGGAAGTTATGGAGTTCTGGTACATGTTTGCGATCGCCAACAGTTCTCAGGGGATTTTGATTTTCTTCAGTTTCAGTTTCGGTAAGAAGACGAAACGGGCCTGGAAGAATTACGTGAACAAGAGGAAGATATCGAAATCTACTACTCAAGTGAGTTTTTCGGCCGTTTGCAAGTGAGTTCACAATTTAATAACGTATAGTTTTTACCACTGAGAAACACGTGATCCTGTGTGGACTGAGCATTTGAGCTTCCACTCGATTTACAAATTGAAGTGAATCCGATAACTTACGATGTTGAATCCATGAATTTCGAACACATGAATGGTGATAAAACCCTTCTCTGAATAGATCACTCATAATTCATAAAACAAAATTTTTTCTTCCTTTCACAGTAGCCTTATATCTCAGATTTGAAGTAAAAGAAAAATTATAATGGCATAACTTTGTTATATTTAGTTTTTATGCGAACTATAAGCGCATATTTATACTTTCGAATGTGTGTCATAAGAATTTCGGGTGAAAATATTCGATAAAAATTTGGAAAAGAAATAACAGAAATTTAAATAATTATGTATGTATATACAAAAGACTGGATGTTGTGAAGATATTTATTATTTGAGATGTTAATTTTTTTGAAGGAGGAAAAACTCATCTCTGCCTCCACCGGGAGTCGAACCCGGGTCCCTCGATTGCCGGACGAGTGCTCTGAACACTAAGCTACAGAGGAGATAGAGATTTTCCTTTGCTAGAGCGTATATGTGCCGAACGGAACCGTGCAATGGGCGGTGAACCGATCAGCCAATAGCTCATGGACGAACGACACGAATTAAAATCCCTATCTCCTCTGTAGCTTAGTGGTCAGAGCACTCGTCCGGCAATCGAGGGACCCGGGTTCGACTCCCGGTAGAAGCAAGATGAGTTTTTCCTTCTTTAAAAAAATTAACATCTCAAATAATAAATATCTTCACAACATCCAGTCTTCTGTATATCTTGTATTAACAAGTGGAGAGCGGCATTCATGTCGTATGTATGTATATATTTTTAGGAAACAAAAAAATTTATTTTTTAATGAAAGTTTTCATTGAAAAATGAGAGATATATATCATGGTTTTATATTCATATCACTCATACAATTTTGTATTCATATTTATGTGATTTTCAAAATAAATAACGTCACCGAGACTGTTCACCTTCTGTTATGTGTGAGCCGGTTATATACTTGACGCTCGTTATAACGACCCCACGGAAAAAAGAACGTTGTATTGGGAGGTCGTTATTTCGAACGTTTAAAAACAATAATAAAGTTTAACTTGTCCAGAAAATTGCACATTGCATTCTTTTATAAAAAAAACTTTCATTTTATTATAAGGTTGCAATGAAAACGTATCTGAAAAATTAATTACATTATACAGCATGTAAATTTTTTCTCTCTTTTTCTTATGAAAATACTGTACATAGCCTATATAAAACTGCATTTGTTTTTTTATTACGTGCAGCAAAATAATAAGTTAACTTTGCCTGTATATTCTTCCACTGAGAAAATTTAGTAAAATTGAGCAATAAACTTCCGAATAAGATAACGAAAAAGTGGGAGTGAAAACAATACAACAGAATGATACGAGTAAAGTCTTCAGGGGTGGCACTAGTTAACCACTCGTTTTACAGCGCTTCATCTTTCAACCATTTATGTTTAATGCCCTTTTTTCACCAACCCACCAACCATCAAAGGTGAATGAAAGAGTCGCTACAATGGACGGTCGATATAACGAGCGTCGACTGTGTTTAGAATTCAAAATATTTTTTAACGTTTCTAATACCAACAGCTTTTTTTTTGCAATGATTTGGTTGTTTATGAAGCTCATGGAATGAAACTGATACAAAAGGGTTATAGAATTAAAATTCAGCGGTTCTTCGCTATTCGACGTTCGTAACCCTCGGGGATGAGCACGCGCACGAATCTCAAGTTGAAAGATTTAAGTGTTAAGCCGGGATTACACTATGAAAGTTTGATGAAAGATTTTTTATCAAGTTATAAAACTTTAAAAAACCAACCAATAAACCTTGACTACATCCACTCGAATGTAACTGATGCGCTTGTTGGCTACATTTTTGAAAATCTATAAAAGATCTTTTCTAAAACTTTTATAGTGTAATGCCGGCCTTATTAATTAACGCTTTCTTAGTGTGAGCTGCGTGGTGATTCGTTCATGGCGTTTTTGTTCAATGTTTTCAAAACAATTTATAAAATTTTCAATAAAATTAGATGATGGGTCGAAAAAAGAAAAATGAACGGATGAGTGATTCGGGAAAAAGTACACCCATTAACATAATGAAGAGAGGATAAATTGGAGATGATGAACAGAAAGGTGAATGTGATGGGGCTGAAAGGAGTGAAGCGTTCTTAGTCAACTCTTCTTCTTTTTTGGCAATAGAGAGAAGATTATGGCTGTTAAATTGTCTGCTAGTGCTTGATGATTTTTGACAGGTACGAATCTGCAATCAGCGAGGGGGGTTGGAATAAATTGTTTATCGCTTTTTCTTTGATTAGAGAAAGACTGATCTCACACACGCGCGCGCACGCACGCAGAGGACAGAATCAGTCGCAATTGTCTCTAAAAAAGGCTAGGTTGATTTTGAAAAATTTCAGAAGAAAACTCCAGATTTTAGGCTACCGTAAATCGAACGGACAATGTTATTCCAAAGGTTCAAAGCCACTTGAAGCTTGTTTTCACCAATTTAACCTTTTAAGTGGCTTTTAAAAATTCCCTGATCTTCATTACAACTTCCACAATGGGAATCATATTCTAGAAATCACCACCTATTTTCAAGAAAAATATTTTTCCTGATCGAATGCTCATAAATGCCTTCCTCACAACACAAAATAATAATAATAATGATGAAAAACAAGGAAAGGAAAAAAAGCCTATAATTTTTCTGTTATTTATACTGCACGTTATAATCCTATATTACCTCGAAGGAGAGGAAAAACATTCGTTCTCCCCACTTCTGTTATCAGACTTTTTACAAAAGCTGACTCCGCCCACTGACTCCGTTGATTGACAGGACGGGGGAAAGGAAAACATATTATCAGGAACAGAAAACTTAAACGGCATCTGTGCTCGTCAATGCCGGAATAAGAGGGATTTAAGATTCCGGATATTTTGGAAATTCCGAAATATCTCGAGAATAAAGCGGATGAAGTTGGACGGGATATCTCGGGATTGCCGCTGTAAAGGTTGAAGGCAGAATAGCCTCTACATTTTTTCTGTGGGGGGGGGGGGGGGAGGCGTAAGCAGACGGTGAACTTCTAGATGCGCCCTGATTATCATGACTTGTGCGATTTCGAATCCTCTTAAATGATATATGTGTGTTAAGGTAAAAAATATAATAAATAGGAGATTATTCTTATTTTTTGTAGAGACTCACAAGTCCTCTAGTGTGTGTGGTACATATGGTAGAGATTTTGCCCGGTTCACCAGAAGCCCTTGGTTTGAAACCCTGCGAAGACCAAATTCATATTTTTTCCGAGCTCTCTCTCTCTAACCTTCCCTCTTTAATTCCCTAACTCTCTCTCTCTTTCTCTCTCTCCAACCCTCCCTCTTTAACTCCCTAACTCACTCTCTCTTTAACTCTCTAATTCTCTCTCTCTTTAACTCTCTAATTCTCTCTCTCTTTAACTCTCTAATTCTCTCTCTCTCTCTTTAACTCTCTAATTCTCTCTCTCTCTTTAACTCTCTAATTCTCTCTCTCTCTTTAACTCTCTAATTCTCTCTCTCTCTTTAACTCTCTAATTCTCTCTCTCTCTTTAACTCTCTAATTCTCTCTCTCTCTTTAACTCTCTAATTCTCTCTCTCTCTTTAACTCTCTAATTCTCTCTCTCTCTCTAACACTCTCTCTTTAACTCTCTAATTCTCTCTCTCTCTCTAACACTCCCTCTTTAACTCTCTAATTCTCTCTCTCTCTCTAACACTCTCTCTTTAACTCTCTAATTCTCTCTCTCTCTCTAACACTCCCTCTTTAACTCTCTAATTCTCTCTCTCTCTCTCTTTAACTCTCTAATTCTCTCTCTCTCTCTTTAACTCTCTAATTCTCTCTCTCTCTTTAACTCTCTAATTCTCTCTCTCTCTTTAACTCTCTAATTCTCTCTCTCTCTTTAACTCTCTAATTCTCTCTCTCTCTTTAACTCTCTAATTCTCTATCTTTCTCTCTCTCTAACCCTACCTCTTTAACTCCCTAACTCACTCTCTCTTCAACTCTCTATCTTTCTCTCTCTCTAACCCTCCCTCTTTAACTCCCTAACTCACTCTCTCTTCAACTCTCTAATTCTCTCTCTCTCTCTCTTTAACTCTCTAATTCTCTCTCTCTCTTTAACTCTCTAATTCTCTCTCTCTTTAACTCTCTAATTCTCTATCTTTCTCTATCTTTAACTCTCTAATTCTCTCTCTCTTTAACTCTCTAATTCTCTATCTTTCTCTATCTTTAACTCTCTAATTCTCTCTCTCTCTCGTTAACTCTCTTATTCTCTATCTTTCTCTCTCTCTCTCTCTTTAACTCTCTAATTCTCTATCTTTCTCTATCTTTAACTCTCTAATTCTCTCTCTCTCTCGTTAACTCTCTTATTCTCTATCTTTCTCTCTCTCTCTCTTTAACTCTCTAATTCTCTATCTTTCTCTCTCTCTAACCCTCCCTCTTTAACTCCCTAACTCACTCTCTCTTTAACTCTCTAATTCTCTCTCTCTCTCTCTCCTCTCTCTCTCTCTTTAACTCCCTAACTCACTCTCTCTTTAACTCTCTAATTTTCTCTCTCTCTTTAACTCTCTAATTCTCTCTCTCTCTTTAACTCTCTAATTCTCTCTCTCTCTTTAACTCTCTAATTCTCTCTCTCTCTTTAACTCTCTAATTCTCTCTCTCTCTTTAACTCTCTAATTCTCTCTCTCTCTTTAACTCTCTAATTCTCTCTCTCTCTTTAACTCTCTAATTCTCTCTCTCTCTCTTTAATTCTCTAATTCTCTCTCTCTCTCTTTAACTCTCTAATTCTCTATCTTTCTCTCTCTCTAACCCTCCCTCTTTAACTCCCTAACTCACTCTCTCTTCAACTCTCTAATTCTCTCTCTCTCTCTCTTTAACTCTCTAATTTTCTCTCTCTCTCTCTCTTTAACTCTCTAATTTTCTCTCTCTCTCTCTCTTTAACTCTCTAACTCTCTCTCTCTTTAACTCTCTAATTCTCTATCTTTCTCTATCTTTAACTCTCTAATTCTCTCTCTCTCTCTTTAACTCTCTAATTCTCTCTCTCTCTTTAACTCTCTAATTCTCTCTCTCTCTTTAACTCTCTAATTCTCTCTCTCTCTCTTTAACTCTCTAATTCTCTCTCTCTTTTTAACTCTCTAATTCTCTCTCTCTCTCTTTAATTCTCTAATTCTCTCTCTCTCTCTTTAACTCTCTAATTCTCTATCTTTCTCTATCTTTAACTCTCTAATTCTCTCTCTCTCTCTTTAACTCTCTAATTCTCTATCTCTCTCTTTAACTCCCTAACTCACTCCCTCTTTAACTCTCTAATTCTCTCTCTCTCTCTCTCTTTAACTCCCTAACTCACTCTCTCTTTAACTCCCTAACTCACTCTCTCTTTAACTCTCTAATTCTCTCTCTCTCTCTCTCTCCTCTCTCTCTCTCTCTCTCTTTAACTCCCTAACTCACTCTCTCTTTAACTCTCTAACTCTCTCTCTCTTTAACTCTATAATTCTCTCTCTCTCTCTTTAACTCTGTAACTCACTCTCTCTTTAACTCTCTAATTCTCTCTCTGTCTCTTTAACTCTCTAACTCTCTCTCTTTAACTCTCTCTTTCTCTTTAACTCTCTCTCTCTCTTTAACTCTCTAACTCTCTCTCTCTTTAATTCTCTTTAACTCTCTCTCTCTCTTTAACTCTCTAACTCTCTCTCTCTTTAACTCTCTAATTCTCTATCTTTCTCTATCTTTAACTCTCTAATTCTCTCTCTCTCTCTTTAACTCTCTAATTCTCTCTCTCTCTTTAACTCTCTAATTCTCTCTCTCTCTTTAACTCTCTAATTCTCTCTCTCTCTCTTTAACTCTCTAATTCTCTCTCTCTCTTTAACTCTCTAATTCTCTCTCTCTCTTTAACTCTCTAATTCTCTCTCTCTCTCTAACACTCTATCTTTAACTCTCTAATTCTCTCTCTCTCTTTAACTCTCTAATTCTCTCTCTCTCTTTAACTCTCTAATTCTCTCTCTCTCTTTAACTCTCTAATTCTCTCTCTCTCTTTAACTCTCTAATTCTCTCTCTCTCTTTAACTCTCTAATTCTCTCTCTCTCTTTAACTCTCTAATTCTCTCTCGCTCTTTAACTCTCTAATTCTCTCTCTCTCTCTAACACTCCCTCTTTAACTCTCTAATTCTCTCTCTCTCTCTAACACTCTCTCTTTAACTCTCTAATTCTCTCTCTCTCTCTAACACTCCCTCTTTAACTCTCTAATTCTCTCTCTCTCTCTCTTTAACTCTCTAATTCTCTCTCTCTCTCTTTAACTCTCTAATTCTCTCTCTCTCTTTAACTCTCTAATTCTCTCTCTCTCTTTAACTCTCTAATTCTCTCTCTCTCTTTAACTCTCTAATTCTCTCTCTCTCTTTAACTCTCTAATTCTCTATCTTTCTCTCTCTCTAACCCTACCTCTTTAACTCCCTAACTCACTCTCTCTTCAACTCTCTATCTTTCTCTCTCTCTAACCCTCCCTCTTTAACTCCCTAACTCACTCTCTCTTCAACTCTCTAATTCTCTCTCTCTCTCTCTTTAACTCTCTAATTCTCTCTCTCTCTTTAACTCTCTAATTCTCTCTCTCTTTAACTCTCTAATTCTCTATCTTTCTCTATCTTTAACTCTCTAATTCTCTCTCTCTCTCTTTAACTCTCTAATTCTCTCTCTCTCTTTAACTCTCTAATTCTCTCTCTCTCTTTAACTCTCTAATTCTCTCTCTCTCTCTTTAACTCTCTAATTCTCTCTCTCTCTTTAACTCTCTAATTCTCTCTCTCTCTTTAACTCTCTAATTCTCTCTCTCTCTCTAACACTCTCTCTTTAACTCTCTAATTCTCTCTCTCTCTTTAACTCTCTAATTCTCTCTCTCTCTTTAACTCTCTAATTCTCTCTCTCTCTTTAACTCTCTAATTCTCTCTCTCTCTTTAACTCTCTAATTCTCTCTCTCTCTTTAACTCTCTAATTCTCTCTCTCTCTTTAACTCTCTAATTCTCTCTCTCTCTCTAACACTCTCTCTTTAACTCTCTAATTCTCTCTCTCTCTCTAACACTCCCTCTTTAACTCTCTAATTCTCTCTCTCTCTCTAACACTCTCTCTTTAACTCTCTAATTCTCTCTCTCTCTCTAACACTCCCTCTTTAACTCTCTAATTCTCTCTCTCTCTCTCTTTAACTCTCTAATTCTCTCTCTCTCTCTTTAACTCTCTAATTCTCTCTCTCTCTTTAACTCGCTAATTCTCTCTCTCTCTTTAACTCTCTAATTCTCTCTCTCTCTTTAACTCTCTAATTCTCTCTCTCTCTTTAACTCTCTAATTCTCTATCTTTCTCTCTCTCTAACCCTACCTCTTTAACTCCCTAACTCACTCTCTCTTCAACTCTCTATCTTTCTCTCTCTCTAACCCTCCCTCTTTAACTCCCTAACTCACTCTCTCTTCAACTCTCTAATTCTCTCTCTCTCTCTCTTTAACTCTCTAATTCTCTCTCTCTCTTTAACTCTCTAATTCTCTCTCTCTTTAACTCTCTAATTCTCTATCTTTCTCTATCTTTAACTCTCTAATTCTCTCTCTCTTTAACTCTCTAATTCTCTATCTTTCTCTATCTTTAACTCTCTAATTCTCTCTCTCTCTCGTTAACTCTCTTATTCTCTATCTTTCTCTCTCTCTCTCTCTTTAACTCTCTAATTCTCTATCTTTCTCTATCTTTAACTCTCTAATTCTCTCTCTCTCTCGTTAACTCTCTTATTCTCTATCTTTCTCTCTCTCTCTCTTTAACTCTCTAATTCTCTATCTTTCTCTCTCTCTAACCCTCCCTCTTTAACTCCCTAACTCACTCTCTCTTTAACTCTCTAATTCTCTCTCTCTCTCTCTCCTCTCTCTCTCTCTTTAACTCCCTAACTCACTCTCTCTTTAACTCTCTAATTTTCTCTCTCTCTTTAACTCTCTAATTCTCTCTCTCTCTTTAACTCTCTAATTCTCTCTCTCTCTTTAACTCTCTAATTCTCTCTCTCTCTTTAACTCTCTAATTCTCTCTCTCTCTTTAACTCTCTAATTCTCTCTCTCTCTTTAACTCTCTAATTCTCTCTCTCTCTTTAACTCTCTAATTCTCTCTCTCTCTCTTTAATTCTCTAATTCTCTCTCTCTCTCTTTAACTCTCTAATTCTCTATCTTTCTCTCTCTCTAACCCTCCCTCTTTAACTCCCTAACTCACTCTCTCTTCAACTCTCTAATTCTCTCTCTCTCTCTCTTTAACTCTCTAATTTTCTCTCTCTCTCTCTCTTTAACTCTCTAATTTTCTCTCTCTCTCTCTCTTTAACTCTCTAACTCTCTCTCTCTTTAACTCTCTAATTCTCTATCTTTCTCTATCTTTAACTCTCTAATTCTCTCTCTCTCTCTTTAACTCTCTAATTCTCTCTCTCTCTTTAACTCTCTAATTCTCTCTCTCTCTTTAACTCTCTAATTCTCTCTCTCTCTCTTTAACTCTCTAATTCTCTCTCTCTTTTTAACTCTCTAATTCTCTCTCTCTCTCTTTAATTCTCTAATTCTCTCTCTCTCTCTTTAACTCTCTAATTCTCTATCTTTCTCTATCTTTAACTCTCTAATTCTCTCTCTCTCTCTTTAACTCTCTAATTCTCTATCTCTCTCTTTAACTCCCTAACTCACTCCCTCTTTAACTCTCTAATTCTCTCTCTCTCTCTCTCTTTAACTCCCTAACTCACTCTCTCTTTAACTCCCTAACTCACTCTCTCTTTAACTCTCTAATTCTCTCTCTCTCTCTCTCTCCTCTCTCTCTCTCTCTCTCTTTAACTCCCTAACTCACTCTCTCTTTAACTCTCTAACTCTCTCTCTCTTTAACTCTATAATTCTCTCTCTCTCTCTTTAACTCTGTAACTCACTCTCTCTTTAACTCTCTAATTCTCTCTCTGTCTCTTTAACTCTCTAACTCTCTCTCTTTAACTCTCTCTTTCTCTTTAACTCTCTCTCTCTCTTTAACTCTCTAACTCTCTCTCTCTTTAACTCTCTAATTCTCTATCTTTCTCTATCTTTAACTCTCTAATTCTCTCTCTCTCTCTTTAACTCTCTAATTCTCTCTCTCTCTTTAACTCTCTAATTCTCTCTCTCTCTTTAACTCTCTAATTCTCTCTCTCTTTAACTCTCTAATTCTCTCTCTCTCTTTAACTCTCTAATTCTCTCTCTCTCTTTAACTCTCTAATTCTCTCTCTCTCTCTCTCTAACACTCTCTCTTTAACTCTCTAATTCTCTCTCTCTCTTTAACTCTCTAATTCTCTCTCTCTCTTTAACTCTCTAATTCTCTCTCTCTCTTTAACTCTCTAATTCTCTCTCTCTCTTTAACTCTCTAATTCTCTCTCTCTCTTTAACTCTCTAATTCTCTCTCTCTCTTTAACTCTCTAATTCTCTCTCTCTCTCTAACACTCTCTCTTTAACTCTCTAATTCTCTCTCTCTCTCTAACACTCCCTCTTTAACTCTCTAATTCTCTCTCTCTCTCTAACACTCTCTCTTTAACTCTCTAATTCTCTCTCTCTCTCTAACACTCCCTCTTTAACTCTCTAATTCTCTCTCTCTCTCTCTCTTTAACTCTCTAATTCTCTCTCTCTCTCTTTAACTCTCTAATTCTCTCTCTCTCTTTAACTCTCTAATTCTCTCTCTCTCTTTAACTCTCTAATTCTCTCTCTCTCTTTAACTCTCTAATTCTCTCTCTCTCTTTAACTCTCTAATTCTCTATCTTTCTCTCTCTCTAACCCTACCTCTTTAACTCCCTAACTCACTCTCTCTTCAACTCTCTATCTTTCTCTCTCTCTAACCCTCCCTCTTTAACTCCCTAACTCACTCTCTCTTCAACTCTCTAATTCTCTCTCTCTCTCTCTTTAACTCTCTAATTCTCTCTCTCTCTTTAACTCTCTAATTCTCTCTCTCTTTAACTCTCTAATTCTCTATCTTTCTCTATCTTTAACTCTCTAATTCTCTCTCTCTCTCTTTAACTCTCTAATTCTCTCTCTCTCTTTAACTCTCTAATTCTCTCTCTCTCTTTAACTCTCTAATTCTCTCTCTCTCTCTTTAACTCTCTAATTCTCTCTCTCTCTTTAACTCTCTAATTCTCTCTCTCTCTTTAACTCTCTAATTCTCTCTCTCTCTCTAACACTCTCTCTTTAACTCTCTAATTCTCTCTCTCTCTTTAACTCTCTAATTCTCTCTCTCTCTTTAACTCTCTAATTCTCTCTCTCTCTTTAACTCTCTAATTCTCTCTCTCTCTTTAACTCTCTAATTCTCTCTCTCTCTTTAACTCTCTAATTCTCTCTCTCTCTTTAACTCTCTAATTCTCTCTCTCTCTCTAACACTCTCTCTTTAACTCTCTAATTCTCTCTCTCTCTCTAACACTCCCTCTTTAACTCTCTAATTCTCTCTCTCTCTCTAACACTCTCTCTTTAACTCTCTAATTCTCTCTCTCTCTCTAACACTCCCTCTTTAACTCTCTAATTCTCTCTCTCTCTCTCTTTAACTCTCTAATTCTCTCTCTCTCTCTTTAACTCTCTAATTCTCTCTCTCTCTTTAACTCGCTAATTCTCTCTCTCTCTTTAACTCTCTAATTCTCTCTCTCTCTTTAACTCTCTAATTCTCTCTCTCTCTTTAACTCTCTAATTCTCTATCTTTCTCTCTCTCTAACCCTACCTCTTTAACTCCCTAACTCACTCTCTCTTCAACTCTCTATCTTTCTCTCTCTCTAACCCTCCCTCTTTAACTCCCTAACTCACTCTCTCTTCAACTCTCTAATTCTCTCTCTCTCTCTCTTTAACTCTCTAATTCTCTCTCTCTCTTTAACTCTCTAATTCTCTCTCTCTTTAACTCTCTAATTCTCTATCTTTCTCTATCTTTAACTCTCTAATTCTCTCTCTCTTTAACTCTCTAATTCTCTATCTTTCTCTATCTTTAACTCTCTAATTCTCTCTCTCTCTCGTTAACTCTCTTATTCTCTATCTTTCTCTCTCTCTCTCTCTTTAACTCTCTAATTCTCTATCTTTCTCTATCTTTAACTCTCTAATTCTCTCTCTCTCTCGTTAACTCTCTTATTCTCTATCTTTCTCTCTCTCTCTCTTTAACTCTCTAATTCTCTATCTTTCTCTCTCTCTAACCCTCCCTCTTTAACTCCCTAACTCACTCTCTCTTTAACTCTCTAATTCTCTCTCTCTCTCTCTCCTCTCTCTCTCTCTTTAACTCCCTAACTCACTCTCTCTTTAACTCTCTAATTTTCTCTCTCTCTTTAACTCTCTAATTCTCTCTCTCTCTTTAACTCTCTAATTCTCTCTCTCTCTTTAACTCTCTAATTCTCTCTCTCTCTTTAACTCTCTAATTCTCTCTCTCTCTTTAACTCTCTAATTCTCTCTCTCTCTTTAACTCTCTAATTCTCTCTCTCTCTCTTTAATTCTCTAATTCTCTCTCTCTCTCTTTAACTCTCTAATTCTCTATCTTTCTCTCTCTCTAACCCTCCCTCTTTAACTCCCTAACTCACTCTCTCTTCAACTCTCTAATTCTCTCTCTCTCTCTCTTTAACTCTCTAATTTTCTCTCTCTCTCTCTCTTTAACTCTCTAATTTTCTCTCTCTCTCTCTCTTTAACTCTCTAACTCTCTCTCTCTTTAACTCTCTAATTCTCTATCTTTCTCTATCTTTAACTCTCTAATTCTCTCTCTCTCTCTTTAACTCTCTAATTCTCTCTCTCTCTTTAACTCTCTAATTCTCTCTCTCTCTTTAACTCTCTAATTCTCTCTCTCTCTCTTTAACTCTCTAATTCTCTCTCTCTTTTTAACTCTCTAATTCTCTCTCTCTCTCTTTAATTCTCTAATTCTCTCTCTCTCTCTTTAACTCTCTAATTCTCTATCTTTCTCTATCTTTAACTCTCTAATTCTCTCTCTCTCTCTTTAACTCTCTAATTCTCTATCTCTCTCTTTAACTCCCTAACTCACTCCCTCTTTAACTCTCTAATTCTCTCTCTCTCTCTCTCTTTAACTCCCTAACTCACTCTCTCTTTAACTCCCTAACTCACTCTCTCTTTAACTCTCTAATTCTCTCTCTCTCTCTCTCTCCTCTCTCTCTCTCTCTCTCTTTAACTCCCTAACTCACTCTCTCTTTAACTCTCTAACTCTCTCTCTCTTTAACTCTATAATTCTCTCTCTCTCTCTTTAACTCTGTAACTCACTCTCTCTTTAACTCTCTAATTCTCTCTCTGTCTCTTTAACTCTCTAACTCTCTCTCTTTAACTCTCTCTTTCTCTTTAACTCTCTCTCTCTCTTTAACTCTCTAACTCTCTCTCTCTCTTTAACTCTCTCGCTCTTTCTTTAACTCTCTCTCTCTCTCTCTTTAACTCTCTCTCTCTCTCTTTAACTCTCTGGCTCTTTCTTTAACTCTCTCTCTCTCTCTTTAACTCTCTAACTCTCTCTCTCTCTACCTCCCCAACCCAAACACACAAACTAACGTCGGCACATAAAATCCCAGAAAAGGTCTATTTTCGCAATAAAATACAATTAGATTTGTGAACGTAAATGTGAAAGGCCCATATTATTGAAAAATCTATTGTTTTTTTTTTTTAATCAGAACTATCGTTCGATACATATTCAAGCATCATTAAAACGTATTAACAATGCACTAACACTTTTCCATGGTAAATTGCATCGAAAAACAGTTTTTGACTATCAATACCTCTGCTTATACGTACCGAATACAGAGTAATGAAAATCATTCCTGATAAATAAGATCAACAATGCGCAACACTGACAACAATCTAAGGCAGTAACTCAAGAGATTAAAAATAGGTTCATGTAACAAAAGCGGGAGATGCATCTGTTGATAATGTTCAATTCAATACAAAGAATTGAAAAAAAAATGGTCATACTAGTCCTTCATGTCTTCTTTCCCCCTCCCCTACAATAACACAGTGTGTGTGATTCGGGGATTTTTCGTTTTACCTGCAGGGTATAAACTATTTATGTCCAAAAAAACCGAAGGTCATGTGAAATATATAGTAGTTTACTTCGACTACTACTACTTTTATTTTTCCTTGTTAGTAGCTCTGGGTGTCGCGTTTGCAGTCATTAAAAAATTGCCGATGTCGTGCGACGCGCGGTCGTCGAATCCTGAGCTGCGCGCGCGTCGTTGAAAAACAGAAAAATTGCATGTATTTTTCCTCGTTCGAATAAAAATGTTTTCGATAATTTTGAGAAATACAGATGTTAAGAGGGGGATAAAAAGAGAGAAAGGCCGCGAAGTCTCACTGAGATTTGTGGAATGCGTTTAGTGTAGCCAACATATTGCATTTCGTACGCAAGCCCGAAAGACAGATTACTGCACAGGAAAAGCTCTTAGAAAGACCAACAAAAAGAGTTATTAACCCGTCAATTTGAGAGGAAATGTGCATGATCAGTGATTGATATTTCTCGTGTGATAATATCAGTGACACCAACGTTTATTTGCAACCAGGCTCGTCCCATACAAGAACTTCGTCATAACTTGGAAGTCCGATCGGTTCTTTTTTCTCTTATCTTTCTCCATGTGTTCCGGGATACGATGCTGTTTTAGATAATGTGCATATAACCACCATGCTATGGAAAAGGAATTTTATTTCACTCCGATTTCCTACACGTGCCAGTAATACAACGCCGAAACAGTATCTGAATTATTTCGGAAATAAATAAATTCTTTCCTATATTAGCTTGGATATTGAAATGGAAATAAACACATATATTGGGTTCGATTACACGTGCGAACATAGTTTATGACGCTTTCCCACCTATACGATGTGGATGAATAGAAGTTATCGAGGTGAATGATGTTGTGTTACTATTATCGGTTGCACGATTTGGAATTTAATTCATTCAAATTTTCTTCTGATTGCACCAGGTAAGTTCAAATGCACTATCCAAATTATTGTACAGGGTGATACTAAATTCATAGGACATAATAGGGAATTATAGGGAATTAGGGATAATTCTCCCTCTCTCTCACACAGCGAATGATAACGATTGTTGCTAAAGAACTGTTGATATCAATGAATGATTGTAGCTGGAGCATTGCTAACGGATGATTCTTGCCAGAGCAATTTTACTAACGTTTTTGTTAGAGCATTTTTGACGAATAGTAACTAGAAAAGTTTTGTGAATATTGTTGGCAGGATATTTTTACGAACCATCATTTCTCCAGCAGATTCACAAATATCATGCAAGAATGATATTTTTCGAAAGTATATATATATGTACGTATATACAGGGTCTTTATAGTTAAAGTTCCACTTTGAAGTGGCCATAAAAGGAAAACTACTGGACAAAATGTTATCAAAGTTGGTAATAGTTTACAAGAGGACATGGGATTCAATTTTCCGCAAAAAAAAAAAAAAAGTTAAAAACTCACTACCAGCGGGGAATGGCGCTGTATGCAATATTAGTAAAAGAAATAAGACATGAAGAAATCGGTTTAAAATGTTTTTAATCGTTTCTAAAGCGTGTTACAAAGCATGTCCAATGTGTCGTCCACCATTTTCTGAAAGCCAATTAAATCGTGTTACTGCGTTCTCAACAGTAGCTCTTAGCATATCAGGAGGAATGTTACGGACATGTCGGTGTATTGCATTTTTCAATTCCGCCAAAGTGTTTATGTTATCACCATAAACAATGGCTTTGAGGTAACCCCATAGCCAGAAGTCACAGGGGTTGAGGTCTGGTGACCTGGATGGCCAAGGAGTGGGGAAGTGTCATTACTATCGCATTCATAATAACACTTAACGGGAAAAGCACAGCCTTGCATGGATGTAGACATCGTCACAATGAGAGGTCTTACGAGCAGGCCAAATTTTATAGCTTAAAAAACAAATGACGTGAAAAAGCGCATTTGCATAATTCTAATTTGAATTCCTCCTGTCGTAAGCCATGTAATTATTGCAATTTTGCATAACCCTACAAACAGTTTCGTTTTAGAAAAAATTAAAAACATTTTAAACCGATGTCTTGTCATATTTCGTTTAACAACATTGCATACAGCGCCATTTCCTGCTGGTGGCAAATTTTTGAATTTTTTTTTGTTGCTGATAATTGAATTCCATGACCTCCTATAAACTATTACTAAGTTGGATAACATTTTGTCCAGTAGTTTTCTTTTTATGGTCATTTCAACGTGGAACTTTAATTATAAAGACCCTGTATATATCACTCCGAAAATATAACCTTAAAATGTTTTTGAAATTGTTTTAACCTTATACAAAAACAAAAAAGGAATCGGTACAAAACTTGAAAATCATTATATCGACAGCCAAAATAATAACTTAGTTATGATTCCTATAAAAAATACGCAAATTTTTCGAAACATTACGCAGAATCAATAAATTTCAGGCATTTTCAAAAATCCATAATATCTTTGAAAAAATTATGCATTTGATTAACTAATAAAATGGCAACTAATAAAATTAATCAATTTAATAAAATTGATTAACTTGAAAACAAAAAGAATAAAATGTTAAACTTGAAGTTTTTTCATACATTTCTTTTCAATTATGTGCTCAGATCATCTCTCTGTTGTGCATTACATTATTATGGTATACTGTGTGTGAGTTACGAATCTATAAATGTAGGTTCTCCCCTTAGTATAAAGCGTTCTTTGAGGCATAATTACGGGGATACAATTATGTATAGCTAATAAAGCATTAAAATAAGTCCAATTATGTGACTCTATGACATTGCATTTTAATCAGGGTGTCCAATTTTATACTTAAAAACTAAAAAAAATATGAGAAATATCAAGAAAAACTCTTAATTTTTTTTTAATTGGAGGAAAGCTTAAAATTTGTTTGTGGGCCTTAGTCGCATGCTCGTTTGCCCAGAAACAAGCACTGGACGTAAGGTTCAACCTAATTCATTTTAGACCAACATAGAAGGTGTTATAATGGACAGGCAACGTCAGATTTCTGCATATTCAGATAAAGATAAATAATCGATAGGGTGGACAGTTCTCCAGCTCTGGGGTTTGGAACAATATTTGCCATCATTTCTGTTTTTTCATGCAATAAATTTCCTATAGAAAAGGCCCGGTGAGAAGCCTGGCTTTGGGTCCACATCTGAATGCTAGTCTCCGTTATTCCATTGGAATTACCGTCTAAAATTACTATCCTTGATTATCTCTTAAAACTTCGGAATCAATGGAAATTTGACGCTGCGTATTCATCGAGCAGGGCCGTAACTAGGAGCCATTTCTTTCAGGGGGGGGGGGGGCAAAAGTAATTGTAAACCTGTCTACTATGAAAGTCGATGATTTTGCAACGGTAATTTTTGTTTCTCCTAAAATTTGCCTCGATTGCCGTTCACGGCAACTGCTCTTTTCATTTCATTACTTACGGCGCCATCATTGGAACACCCTATAATAATAAAAATAACATTTATAATGAGGATTTATAATAAACGGATTAAATGGTTTTAACAAAAACAGCAAGATCTTCACAAAAATCCATCTTCTCATAACTAACAATAAGTACTTTTCTACACGGTTCTGTACTATACGTAAAATGATATTCTAAAGAATATCGATCCAACGAATTTTATATGCAAAAAAAAAAAAATCATTGTATTTGGTCCTGTGGCAATAATCGTAACTAAAATTATAGGCCCATTTAGAATTTCATTTTCACCGGAATGAAAGTTTGTGTCGTTGAATGGCACCCTGTTGCTCCTGTTTATTACGCCAACGCCCGTCGCATGTTAATGACGTTCTGCCTTAATGGATTGACGTTAGCTTTAATACCATGTACACGTGATCAATCAGAAACAACTAATTTAATGTAAAAACACACCCGTCCCGAAGGAATCGGATGGTGCGCCACCGTCTACTATAAAAAAACATCCCATTTCTGGGAAAAAACCAGACCAAATAAACTGTAACCACGTGTATCAGTCGAGTTTGAGTGACCTTCCCTCTAGGCACAAATCCATGTTATTCAGAAACACTTTCACGGGTTTTCAACAGCTCCAGGCTCTGTTTTTGAACCACTTCGTATTTTCGCGATCAAGATCTGTTTGTGTATTCCCGGGATTTCGAAGCTTCGCGATGAGCCTCGTGTAAAGGAGAAGATCTTGTAGAGTATTTTCATTTTGTGGTCGCACGAGTGTCAGCGGTTTTGAGGTTTTAGGTAAGAATGGATGTTAATTTCTCCTAGTAGTCATAAGTAGTCGTGTTGATAATTAAATAGAATGTGAACAAATATCCTTAAAAATCTTCTGATATTTAATATGTTGCGGTAAATTTGACAAATCGGTAATCGTACATAGTACCCGGCAATTATGCATAATTTCCAACAACTTCTCGGTGTGGTTTTGATGAATTTTACTATATTTAGCGGTGATTATGCACAATTCCCTATTGAAGTTGGTAAGTATTATAAATATGGATGTGAAATTGTGTGGAAATAACATTTGAATTCAACCACTCATTAGTTTCTCCCTTGCAAATTAAATGAAAATAAATATTATAAAATATATATATATATATAAAACCGGCTTTATCACATTTACCGTAACACATATAATCAACGTATTTCACAGCCATAACTAGAATTTTTTTAAATGACGGGATGTAATTTTTCCGCTTCCTTAACGGTAAAAGTTTATTTTGTAACTGTTTCCCCTAAAATTTGTCTTCCGGCATAATTGTCGTCCTGCGCTGCATATTTACTAGCTGATGAGTTGCTAGTTGAAATCCATTTGAGCAACAGTGGTCCGAATCCGATCTTCGTTTTCTAGATCGAAATTCGATTTTAAAACCCGTAATTTCGTGTAAACTAGAGCTCCGTGAAATTCTAGGCTGATTCATCCGCCATGCTTCAGCAAAAGTGACGTCTGTATTATCGCTACTCCCGATCGTGTTTTCCCTTTCCCCAGTAGCACTCTTATATATAACGACTTTGTGATTTCGGTACAGTTTGACATCGTCACCGATATCGTTTGACATAGAAAGGGCATACATTTGTCGACGTAGTTCGACAGAGAATCCGGAGAGAATTTTAGATTATTTCAAAAAGACTAATTACCGTATAAGGTATTATTCTTCGAAACGAAATGCTGTAAAAATTAAAGTAATAATGGAGACTAGCATTCTGGTGTGGACTCTAAGTGAGACTTCTCACAAGCCCTTCTATAGGAAATTTATTGCATGAAAAAATAGAAATGATGGCAAAGTGTTCCGAGCCCCAGAGCTGAAGCCCTGTCCGCCCCAACCTGTGGGGGGCCCCATGCTCTATCGATTATTTATCTTTATCTGAATATGCAGAAATCTGACGTCGCCTATCCGTAATAACACCTTCTATGTTGTTATTAAATAAATTGAAGGTTGAACCCTACGTCCAGTGCCTGTTTCTGGGCAAACGAGCATGCGGCCAAGGCCCACAAACAAATTTTAAGCTCTCCTCCGAATAAAAAAAAAAAATTAAGTTTTTCTTGATATTTCTCGTATTTTAGTTTTTAGTTTTTAAATATAAAATTGGGTACCTTAATAAAGATACAATGTCATAGAATTGCATTATTAAATTTATTTTAATGCTTTATTACCTATACATAAGGGTACCTCATTATTCCTCAAAGAATGCTTTATACTAAGGGGAGAACCTATGTTTAGATTCGTACTCGGTTCGTATACCATAATATACTAACGCACAACAGAGATTATCTGAGCCCTAAATCTATTTTAGGGAGAAAAAAAGGATATTTTAAATGTTTAATTGAGTGAATACATCTTTACTGTATCGTTAGATATCGAACATGTACAAATTTACGACCTTTTCCGACGTCCTAACGATATCGTTGTGCTATTGGGGTTTCCTGCTTTCTTCAACGATTTCAGAGACACAACTTGGAGCAGCTAATTTGTTTTTTGCTCAGAGCTGGACGAACGAGTCCGCTCACTTTCATAGGCCATTTAGCGTACAGTATACTCCAGATTGTCCGACACCAAGGCGCTTATAAAAGAGAGCGGACTCGACGTCCATCTTTGAGCGATGGACTAGTTTGCCACTCCATGTGACATCTCGAAAACCGCATCTCCCCTTAAAGTCTCGCCACAGAGAGCAACAGACCTACAAACAGTACAAATATGATTCAGTCATAACATCACTCACTTCACTTCTGAAATATAGATGGCAGCACTGAAAAATGAAACGCTACATACGCACTCAGACTGTTAGGTACACACACAGTTACACTTCCGGCAAAACTCATTTAGTAAGTCGCCCATATAGATATTGATAGACGTGAGTTGTGCTCGGTTTGAAAGAAAGCCAGCCTAGTATTTCAGATCTCTAACATCGGTGAGTGATATGCCGAGTTCACTATAGTGATGCTTGGCTACAATACGAATCAACCCTTCGAGCGGCATTGCCGAGATATCTCGCCTCCTTACAAGCCTCAAATTTTAGCGCTGACAAACCCAGATATTTTGTAAAATTGCTTTCTCAATGGGAAACTTCCCTATTCTCCTAGTTTGCGCTTGCTGGAAAAAGAAAGCTAATTTCATCTAAAAAGATGTTATTTTTTGTGCCCCGTTTAAAGGGTTAAAACCTCTAACTTTTTTAGAGTACATTCCAGAGATGTACCGGATTTGTAAAATTTTTCTTTGATTTGTGTATCACGGAATGTACCGGATTAGTGTCAGATGACCGTAAGAGTACTCTGTATCTCTAAACGTTTTTTTTTAAGTGCCTCCTAAAATGCAGCTTTTGATCAGCGATATTGAACAGGCTGAACAATCTGGTGAAAAAGCAATAAATCTCTGATCTGAAAAAATCAACGAATTTTGAAAATCGTATTTAGTTTACACACCAATTCTAAAAGGATTTATTAGAAACCTAGACCATACTTTCAATTATCAAAATCTATCTACTCATTTTTTACTGGCTGATCTGCGCAACGGTTTGTAAAGTATTTTTTTCAGTTAATTTCCATACAAATTTTTGTATGGAAATTAATTGAAAAAAAATACTTATGACATTTATGGAAATTAAAAACTCTAATGAGGGGCATAGTATCTTTTTAAAAATTTGTTTACAAAGAAATTCAATTTTTTTGACTTTTCGCACCACGGTCATTTTCTACGCACGAGGCCTAATTAGATCGGAACGACAGGAACCTACAATTTATTGCCGATTCCAATTTTTTTTTTTTTTTTTTACTCACTGAGAGTTACTGAGAGGTTGGTGCGCAAACCCCTCGATAGGACTCGTCTTTTTCTGTGGTCATGTCACCGTATCTGTTGTACCCCAGTGTCGAGAAACTTTCTGACAAGGACGAACCACGTATCAAACTCGCGACACTTATGAACATCCT
Organism: Pholcus phalangioides; assembly: GCF_987345545.1. Classification (NCBI taxonomy): domain Eukaryota; kingdom Metazoa; phylum Arthropoda; class Arachnida; order Araneae; family Pholcidae; genus Pholcus; species Pholcus phalangioides. The sequence goes on from NW_028301602.1 coordinate 24,437,244, forward strand.
TTGGTACTTCAGGCTAGTATTTTATCTACCTGAGCTACCCCTTTTTTAAAAAATTTTGGAAATTTTATCCCGATTTTCGATCTCGAAGATTTTTTTTTCCATAAACAGAAATAATTTTTTCATAATTATCAATTTTAATGAAATGTAGTTAATTTTGATCAGAGTTATAATTGGAAATTTACACTAATTACTAAGGAAAACATGTTAAATTAATGTAAAATTTTTTTGAAAAACTACTCGAATATATTAAAGCAATCAGTTTACACACAAATTTTTTTTTATACATGATATTTGGTCATGAATTGGAGGAGCAGTCAAAAATGGGTAAAATAAGCATGCGCTCAATTTGCATAGTTTTGTAATCAACGTTTTTAAATCCGCTTTCTCCGATGGATAACTTTCATTTATATCTCAACGAGATTAATTTATGCACGAGGGGACTAAATACAGTCGCCTCTGCTTAAACAGATAACACGGATAACCCCCACTTAAACGGATGAAATCCTCCTTCATTAAAATTTTTCCGATAGTGGCAATGTTAACGTTTCCCGCTTAATATCACAATTTCAACGACTTTTCTCCGTTTAATCGAATATTACGCTTCACACATCAACCACCATACAATGCTTTTATTGAATGTGAAACTTGGAATTAACCACTTTTCGACCAAGGACGTAACATTGCGTCCAAACGCCTGTGGGATAAATTCACTGTTTTCGATCGTCTCGTTCGATCCTCAAAGCGAGGCTTTGTTGTAACCATACGAGAAGTTTTACCTTTTTATATAGTTATAATAAAATTATTTAGTGATGTTTTTATCCCAAATATGTATTCTGTGTACATATAAGAGCAAATGAGAACAGGCAGGGTGAGAGTGAAAAGAGATCTACTTCGTATATACCATCCCTCCCTCCTATACTTATTCATTATACTGTTTTCCTTTCATTTGTTTTTTTTCCCTTCAACTTTCCTTTTTTTGCTAACGTGCCGTTAGGTTAAGACAAAGTTACCATATTCATTGCCATTCGTCAAATACAGATCATCCGAATTTCTTGCCAATTGCTTGTAAGCGAAGGGGGTTAATGGAAAATGGTACTATCAGGGAAAGAGTCCCAAGGTGACGTCTTCAAAAGGTCTTGAAAAAATTACCATTGATTCTACTCGTTCAAATATGCACAGAAATATAAAAACATCCGGCATAATTATTATAGATCACTCAAAAAAATTGTAAATGTGAATGCCAATGGAGGCCAAAAACGAATTCAAAAATCCCGCAACTCTAGAATAACAAACACATGAACAGCAAAAACTAACAGACAATGGTCCTTTCCCAAATTTTATCCGATTTTTGAATTCGAATATCTTGGCGAATAATTGCACTTGGAAACACTGAGCTTTTTCTGTTGGCCTCGGGAGATACGGGCCAATAACTTTCTTTTTGAAAGATGGAGAACAAGGGGACTGTATAAAAATTTTTATTTTGTTAAACTGTATTTTCACTCTCAAATTTGCTACAGTGTAATTTTTGAACGCCATTTGAGCATTTTTTAAACTGAAACTATATACCTCTACGACGGGACGGTTGAGATGAGATGAACGTCGCGTTAGGGGCCATTCAAGTATTAAGTAAGCAAATTTTTAGCCACTTTTGACCCCCTCCCTTGTTAGCAAAATTTCGCGTCAGCAGCTTAGAATATTTCATATCTTCAAAAAGGGTGGTTGATGACGTAAGCAACCTTCAAACCCCCCTCCCCCTTGTCAGCAAATTCGAACCCCCCCCAAGGCTGACGTCATACTTGAATGACCCCTAAGACTTTTGAACAGACTTTTCGTGACTAATCCAAGGATTTGGCGCTCTTTTTGAATCGCAGATTGATCCTGACTATATTTGACAACTGTTTTGACCAGACGTTTCCCCCCTTCATTTCTGTTTCCTGATCCCAAATCAGAAATGACGCAGACTTTTTGATTTCGACTTATGGACTCGGAGGACATCCTATTCATAAGTCCGAGCCTGGCTGTACTCCTATTAATTGCATTCACGTTATACTCTAATTAAGAAAGGACACAATACATCTTTTGTATGTAATACGTATTACAGCCGCATTGCATATAAAAGTTACATAAATGCTGTTCCTAGAACAATTCCCTTCTTACGCACACACACACACTAGTTTTCCTCATTTGGGCGTTCACTAGTAATATACAATGAATAAAGTTCTGCGATAGCTACAAATTCGTTGTAAAGGACAAGCCGATATTCGTAGAACGTCAAGGACATCCACTCTTACATTAGTTACGATTGGTTGATCACACAACAGGCGGCTGTGAATGAAATACTAATTTACACTTGCAGATGTAACGTGCTTATGATTACTGATTGGGTATTATTTTCCTCGTGCGTATAGGAATACATCATGCCCATTTTTTTTTTTTTTTGGCCACATTTCCACTAATGGATTGGAACCAACGTTGAAGGAACCAAATCGTCTATTCGCATGTTGATAAATTTGCATAGTTCAAAATTCCACAACACATATCGGAATATTCCCGAATTGCAACTTAATTCAAACTTTCCTTTTCCATAAATCTGTAAATGTACAGCTTATGCGAAAAGTTATCGGACTGAAGTCAAATTTTTTTTCAGATAGACTGAGCAATTAGTAAAATAATTGTATATCTTCAATGCCGCTGTAGTGGTCGCATCGTGAGGACCCGTTTCGAACCCCACCGCTGTCACAGTGGTTGTCGGCTGAAGTTTGTCTTCTGCGGTTCCCAACTTCAAGGCACGAAGGCGATCCGATCTCCCGGTTGAAAAGTCTCGCCACAGAGCAACAGGCGCACAACGAAACAATTATTCAATAATTACACTTCACTCAGAAAAATTGGTTGCAGATGGCAGCACTGCACCTGCTTAGCTTCCAGCATGGCCCAGGTTTTCTTCGACCACCTGACAAAATCGTTTCATTGAGACAGCGGCGGCCATCGCCTGGTTAGGATCTTCAATTACTACTAAACACATGCACCTCGTCCATATTCCTCTGCGGAACTTCTAACGAATTAATACTTGCCTGGAATGTGCGAATACGTGTTGTGAACCTGAAGTGAAGTTTATTTCCGTGTAATGCTTGTTACAGTGCTGCCATCTATTTTTCAAACTATGAAGTTTAGATAGAAGATTTGTACCCTTTATAGGGTGAGACATATTAACGTGAGTTCGGCTCGCATTCGCGCTTCAAAATTGGGAACCACAGCAAACCAACTTCAGCCGATCACCACTGTGGCACCGGTGGGGTTCGAACCCGGATCCTCACGATGAGAGTCCGTCACTATAACCACTCTACTACCACACTACGTCAGCGTTTCTTTTGTACCCCTGCGTCAGGAAAGTTCCTGACAAGGACGAGCAGGGTATCGAACTCGCGTCACCTCTAAACATCCTTTGGCACTTCAGGCGAGTATCTTATCGACCTGGGCTACCGTGCCCGACATTCTTAGTGCCGTTCTTTCGGATATTCTCTGATCGGATAGTGAATCGCATTTTTCACCACTAGACGTTCGTTATGGCAGGGTTTGAATGTAGCACTACGAATTCACTGAATAACTTAAACGTTATTAGAAAACTCAAAGTCGTAGTATAGGGAAGCGGGTCTGTATTGTCAGGTCAACTCCTGCAATTTAAGCACTGACTGGTCTTCCTCAGTGCTTAAATTGCAAATCTCACAGTTCTGACCACAGCCCTGAGAGCAAATAATTGTAGATACGTTGGCAAAAATGATGCAAAATGTGCGTGCGGTGTAACTGATCTTTGGCAAGAAACTGCTCTGCAAGTTTTAAGGAGTACACACTTACTTTTGGAAAGAATACCGGTCATTATGCTCATTGAAATATTTCTGCTGGTCGGGCTCTTAGCAATCAATCTAGTAGTCAAATGCCGGTTTTTGGTGGGAGAAATGTGCGTGTGAGAAATGTTTCTTTGGGTTATGCTGTAGGAATTGATGTACCTTCTTGAAGTGTAAAAGTATATCTACATATTGACCATGGGTTGATAAATACGCCGGACTATCGCTTCTTTCCTGCCTCTGCACCAACCGGTATGATTGAAACGTCACAAGACAACTTTACCCCATACTGTTTCTAGGGTGGGGGAAGTCTCTTTGGTGTGCCGACTGCGATTCGATAAGTTGGGCATTTGTCCAGTGTGTTGTTGACTAGCAATGAAATATTTCGATGCCATCTGTACACATTGAGGGAAAACTTCAGCAAACAACGCATGACGCACAGATGTAGACTACTAGCTTCAATACCAATCAAGGAATGAAACTGCCACAATCAATTTTCTTGGTTTTCTGTGGTTCCCAACTTCGAGGAGGGAATGCGAACCAATCACAGCAGTTAGTGTCGCCGCAGAGAGCAACGGGCCTACAACGGCATAAAGATTCAATAATTGCACTTCTCCACTTCTGAAACATAGATGACAGCACTGAAAATCCGACCTAATACTATATACGCATTCAGATAAAGTGCACACGCTTCTACTTCCGGCACAACTCACTCGGTAGTAAATGGTGATGAGACCGGCGTATTATTTTTTTAAAAACGTGATCTTCACGTATTCCCAAGGGATGGGCATGATTCGTCAAGGGAATTTTGAGTTGTGCTCGGTTTGAAAGAAGGAAAACCCCCTTCTACCAGCTTCAAGTCATGTTTTCGATATGAATTCTTATTGAAATAAAATTTGACGGCAGCTCTGTTCATTTCAATCATGTCACACGAGAAATAAACAACTTTATTTGAAATGCAACCGCATCGCAGTTCACAATCGCGGGAAAAAATTTTCGTTATAACGGCCCTCTTGTTGTAAGCGGTTATTTTTTGCAACATTGGCTCTTTGGCAATAGCCAGCAAATCCCTCGTTATATCGAGATTGTCTTTATAAGTCATACTCGTTAAAACGAACTTTTATTGTACTACCAATGTTTATCAGATGATGCCACAAACAAGACAATAATAACAAAAAACGAGTAAAAATTATGGTCACACTAAATATTTTAGAACTGTATTAAGACTGTTTTTTTTCTATCTTTCCACAGATGCTGCACGGATTCCATAATGAGGTGCAAAACTATGAAGTTGAATTCGATGGGATTATTATGGGCTGCCGTACTCCTATCCAGTATTTTATTGACTTCGGCTGGAACTGAAGAAGTCGTTTCAGATGGCGATCGTAAAGACGTCGATGGCATGCAGTGCGATCAAAATGTCGTCCTCGAGAAGGAATATGTGATTCTAGAGAACGGAAGTTTGCTTCTACCTCAGGATAATAGTATCTACGATCCCGATTCCTATAGTATTGAGAATGGTACTGCCTACGTTTGTGCTGACTCTGAGGAACTCGCCCAGCTAGAGGCGGCCGAGTCCACTGCACTTAATTTCAACTTCAGCCAAGAATTTTTGAACTGTGGTCATATTTTAATCGAAAATGACGAATATCGATTTCTAAAGAACGGGACGTTGTTCATTCAGACTTATAACAGGTACTACGAGCCGTCCGACTATTACGCCCAGAGCCAGGGCGTGTACGTTTGCTTGCCGAACTACGTGGAAATGACCGTCAACGTGACTAACATTTCTCTTGGCGAAACTGAGAAATTTGGCAAAACTTTCGTGTATGTATCCTACGTCGGAATATCGATATCTATAGTCAGCTTGATTATGCACCTTGTAGTCTTCAGTTTCGTGCCAAAAGTGAGGAACTTACCCGGTTGCTGCCTGGCGTCGTTGAGCTTGTCTCTGCTTGCCGCTTACTTCTGCTTCATAAGCTCGTCGTTCGCCGCCAACGAAGCACAATGCGCCAATTTAGGACTATGCATGTACTATTTCTTCCTGAAATCGTTTTTCTGGATGAATGCCATTTCTATCGACGTCTGGAGGTCATTTAGGGTGGTGATGAGGAACCTGAGGATATCGAGCCACAGGGTACCTTGGAGGCGATTTCTCTTGTACTCCACCTACAGCTGGGTGACCCCGGCCATTCTGGTAGCCTTGGCTATGTTCGCTGACTCGACTGAAATCGTACCTGAAGAGTACCGGCCTTCTTTCGGTAAGCCGCGCTGCTGGTTCAGCCAGAGGAAAGCGTTGTTGGTGTTTTTCGCAATACCCCTGTTCGTGGTGATGTCGATGAACGCGATTCTTTTCTTAGACAGCTCATACGTGATCAGCAGGGCGTCCATGAAAGCTCCTCACATGAACGAGGCCGTCCTCAGGAAAAGATTCTTCTTGTTCATGAGACTCGCGTTACTCATGGGCCTCACGTGGATCGTCGGTATCGTCGCTGGGTACGTGGACCTGGAGTTCCTGTGGTACATCTTTGTCATTCTGAACACGTTACAAGGTCTATTCATATTTGTCGTCTTTTCGTGTTCAGCTAAAGTACGAGGACTTATCATGAAGATTATCAATAAAGACTCTAAATCGAGACAAGGGACCTCTGTGCGAACAATATCCAACGTGTCCGCTCTTTGAGGAAATGTGATTTCATACCCATGCATTTTTTTTTCACTCTTGTCTTCAGTGGCTCACATTTTTGTATTATGCACATAGAATTTCATTTCGTTTCCCATCATTTTATGTAAAAATTTTAAGAACATATTTACACACAGCCATTTTAATTTTCATTGGCACCTCGTACAAAAAGCGTTTTGATATGTTTTTATATTTTTAATGCACGATTGTAAATATCCCTTGGTTTTTATGAGTGCAATTCTCTGGGATTTTCTCTCCCACTGAACGGGATTTGCTCGTTAGGCTCGAAAATTTCATTACGCAATTTGTATAGGGCATTTGTAGATGTCTTCAGAAATTATTTAGGATGAGAATCGCATGAAAATATTGTCTTGGCTGTTAATTTATGAAACTTTAATAAAGTGTCCACAATGTGCTTATATATATTACGTATGGGAATTATGTTTAGCAATGCACTGATTCTAAACCTTGATTCACAATTTCAATTAAAAAAATTGATTTCCTGATAGACAAACTTGAATTTGCCAAGCCGGTGATGACACTTCTCAAAAGAAGTCATTTTAAAGGGCATTCATATATAGATTTTTAGTAAACATTTTTTGTGCTATACCGCGGAAAGAGTTAATTAAGACTGCATAGGGCCTGATAGGGCCCACCTGGGGAAACTTCACTCTAGAAGCGCAAGATAACATGAACAAGGGCTTTTTGACACCTCAAAAGCCGACTCATCCGCCATCCAAAGACTACATACAGCGATGGTAATCTCTTCCAGCAAAATTTCCCTCGACTAAATTTTCCCCACGCATTTTGAAAAATGCGTGCTGCCATCTAGCGGGAAAAATACGTAATCAAGTATTTTACAATAGAAAAGTATTGCGCTGCATAAATTTCTATTTTTTTTTCCAAAAATTTGAACTCGCAAATGATACGAAATTTCTCACTTGGGCAAATTTTCCCAACGAGTTACCATCACTGACTATACATACTGTAGCGGGCTCATCGAAGGAGAGAAAAACCAGTTTCCGCCGAAAGCGATGCTCAATGGACAAATAAACAGCATAGAGAACATTATCGCTGTTTTTTTTTTAACAGCGAGCATGTTCATTTAATCTGATTTTCATGGTGAACATGGTCGCAGTGTTAAAAATCAAGAATGTGAAAAATCGACCATCGCGGCTCACTGCTAGCAAGAGGGCCATAGATTCAGTTTTTTAGATAGTTCATAGATAGTTTTTTCACAAAGTGAAATCCACGGCCGATTTAGACTTCTACGAAAGCACATGCATAAATCCGGGCCTTCAAAAATAAATTAATAAACGAAAATAAATCGACACCACTGATCGCAGCGCCATCGCTTAAATTCATTACGAGTGAGAATTTAAAGAAAAATCTGATAGCTCCATTTCACACACAGGCAGATAATCGGGTTGTTGCAAAACAGACTCGCAGGCGCTTCGCTTCATTCTTGCCACGACGTTTGACTTGGAAAAAGTTTTTTCTTTCCGCTAAGCAACCGAGATTGAAGATTTGGTAATCAATCCAAGTGGGAAACTCGGTCAGCGTGATGTTCTTATCCTCTGAAGACGACGCCCATAGCTTGTCGAAATGCATAAGGAATTTTTAGTATTTCCTGGTATTTGCCTTATTCATTGATGATTTTTTGAGTATTATAAGTCATTTACTCTTCCGCATAATTATCGTAATAAAATATGAATGCAAACGCTGCGTGCGTTTGCATTCACACACAAACTCAAATAAGCATCGTTTGAAAATGGGATAAATATTTTAAAGAATCGTAACAACGAAAATTACAGGAATGTCCCGTAAATACGGGAAAAGGGTTCTGCATGAAGCTCGTGACGTCACTGAAGAACGCCACCTCGCCTATAGCCATTCGATCCAGTAGGCCGATTTGCATGCACCATCTTTACCCTTTTTTTTATCGTATATCCAATGGGTGAGATGGCCTTTAGTGGCGTCACAAGCTTCGTGTGGAGTACTTTTTCTATAGGTGGAGTTTGTCGATATTGCGAATCATCATTGTAGTATCAGTACAGTAAGTCCCGGCCTAAATGCGTAGCTCCGTGTGTAGACGGACTGAGAAGTTTCCTGTTTATTAAAAATGTTCTATTTCGATCTTGCACCTTTTTTCATCCCTGATTTAAAATTTTCTTTTCTAATTTGAAAGGAAAAATATATCGTATCAATCACTCGAAAGAAGCTCGTAGGAGAACTGTAAGTGCTCTGCGCATTAAGCATTTCTAAAAAGAAACAGAGATAAAAAAGAAATCTGATCTATAAAAAACAAGTCCCCCCTGATGATAAAAAATCTGTTCACATCTCGATGTAAGAAGATCTTTATAGAAAAATGCATGTCGAGAAGAAACTGGATTTTCACATGAGAGCTTACACACTGCCGGCACGAAATTCAAAAGAACTTTGTAGATTTAAATATTTGCCGCGTTGGGGTTTGAGGTAAGTAATTATCAATTCAAATGGTTTTCTCTTTCAAATTTACACACTAAATGCTTTATAAGTTCAATTAATCATACTCGATTCAGATAATCTCACGTGATGGGTAATGTGTGGTGCATTCGTAGAATTTAAATGCAAATTTGGAATAAATGGGTTTATTTATTACGTGTTTTTGAATCCTACGGACAAACAGAATACATAAAATAGTATTCGAACTTTCCATTTGTCTTCTTTATGCAGAGAGCTTATTCATCTCGATAGTTCAGTAATGACAAAAATTGCAAGTTATTAATATTTAGTTGCACTCGAAAAATGAGTCAACTTTACTGTTTGTAGTTTTGGGCCCCTATGTATCCTTAGGATCTTATATGATACTTTTCAAGACTTTCACGCCTCCTTTTCGTGTACACCCTTCACTTATTTCAATATCTCAGTAGTACTTATGAAAATTAAAAGTGTGATTTCATTTTCTTTCGTTCAAACCGAGCACAACTCAGTTCTATCACCATCTACGGGCGCTTTGCTACCTAGTGAGTTGTGCCGCAAATGTAACCGTTTGTGTACGCACGTGGTGTTGTGTTTGATTTTTCAGTGGGGCCATCTATATTTCAGAAGTGAGTGATGCGTTATGATTGAATTGCATTTGTACTGTTTGTAGTTCTGCTGCTCTCTGTGGCGAGACTTTTTAAGGGGGAGATAAGCTCGCATTCACGCCTTGAAGTTGGAAACCACAGCCGACCACCACTGTGGCAACGGTGGGGTCGAACCCGGGACCGTCCCTATGACCACTCTACCGCCAAAGAGGCAAAAATGAAAAAAAAAAAAGTGATTTGTGTAAACCTTCGTTACACTCGGAAAAAGAATCAACACTGATTCTTTGTATTTTTAGATCCTATAAAGACATTATAAAGAACTATTCAAACCTTCTCTTTTGACACCTCTTAGATACGTTTTGAAATCATAGGTGTACGCAGGGGAAGGGGGCATAAGGGGGATCATGCTCCTCTCCAAGTCGACCAAAAGTTTTTTTTTTAAATATCTTCACAAAAAAATTGAAACGGTGGAAAACTTTTCCATGCGCTATTTAACAATTTCTTCTAATTAAAATGCTTTTTGACCGTTGTCAACTCAAAATTTCTCTGCAAAAAATTCCTTGTGATTCCTTGTTCCTAAAGTGGATCCCCCGACTTTGGTAATGTAAAAAATTGTGAGCGATAAAAATCTGTAATGCAGTGACACTCTCTTTTTTGTGGACAGGGTGGGACAAAAAATATTTTAACATAAAAATATTTGTAAAAAAAAAATGACTATAAAAAATAGAGGGTTTTTTTTTGAAACCTTCAAAATGAAACTTAATTATTGTTTGAGTGAAAAAGAGGGGGGGGGGTGATCGCATCTGTGGGCTACTTCACGAAACACCAACTATGGCCATATCGCTATATACTGCCATTAGTGAGATGGGCTGGAAGTGAAGGTGCTGTCTATCGGTGGTCGCCTCGGGTTCGTTAGGGAAAATATCTTATTGATATCTTCCCTTGGGTTCGAACCCGTGACCCTGACAAGAACCTTCACGATGGTAGACGAGCATCTTCCCACCACATCATTCGGGCTCAACACATCTGTGGGGTGACCGTTTCAATGTATTTCGTCACACCCGACTTTATGTATTTATCTCAAGTGAAGCGAAGGATGAATTCTTCACCAAAAATACATTACATTGTATTTGGTGTTTCCGATAGCAAAACAAACAGCATATGAGAAATCAGTGTAAAATCTATGACAAATTGCCGATAAGAAGCCTTGATTGATAAGAATCTTTAGAGATTATCGTTTCGAAAGTTGCGTCTAATTCATCACATTTACTTGTGATTATGCATAATATCCAACTCGCCTTGGTTATTATTATAACATCAATGTATTAATCAGACGTACCGACATTATACATAAACTTCGGTCTAGAATGACTACTGAAATTCGATCGGTATTACTGGTTATCTTTGTACTCGATGATTAGAGATACGTAAATTTTGCAAAAAAATAAATCGAAAATTTTGCATTTATTCTCGAAAAAAAAACAATATTGCATTTCAAATCAATAGATTACGCGTCTGGGCGCGTACGTCGCGTGCGATTCCCTTTATGAGCCCACCAATGATAGTGCAAAATGGTGTCACAGCCCTTCACTTAAGAGTATATCTTTTAAGGTGTAAATTATAGCTTGGGAAATCACACGAAACAATTAGCGACGCCTAGTGTAAAGCATAAATTATCAATATTTCGAGAGAAAGTATTATGAGGTGAAACAACTTCAGAAATGAGCTGTCAATTGAACACCCTACATTTTATAGGACTCTGATTTGCATATTTCCAGTGATTGACTTTCGTGCAGTGCCCATCTATCGACAAAAATTTGAACTAATTTTTTTTTTCCGTATCAAAAAAATGTCATCCTTTATGAGAATAACTTTTTCGCTAACCAAATTCCTTCAATTTTAATGAACGTTTAAGTCATTTACGAATTCATGAAACGCACTGTATTTCATTTTAATTTTTATGGCAAAATACGTGTATCGCACTGCACGTATTACGTAAGGGCAAAACTGATAAGTGCTTTGAATATTAAAGTGTTATTTCCATATGATTTTCTTTCATAATTATTTATCAAACTTACCAATTTCATTTGGAATTACGCATAATCGCTGGTGTAAAAGTGATAAACCAAACAAAAATTACATTACATATGTATATAATATTAATAATTAAACTCACCGAGATGATTGGTGATTATTTATAATTATTGTCTTGTAGTATTTACCGTAACATGTCTTAGGAATTTATTTCAGTCTAGAATGATGAATCTGATCAGTGATGTTGGTTTTGTTTGAGCATGTGTTGGCACATGTGTGAAGAAAACCAACAAAACATAAAAAGACCAACCATATAAATTTTTATTGCAAAATACGTGTAGTGTAAGCATCCCATCCGGGTAAAAGTGATGAACGGATTAAATGATGGAAGGCCCGAGAGAACTGTGTTGTGCAGAAACACGATGCAAAAGACTTATTCACGTCTAAATTCGGACGGGTAGATGGCATAGCCAAACGAGCGCTACTGTCGTGGTCGTAAGATGCTCGTCTGCCACCGTGAAGGTTGACGTCAGGTCCCATGTTCGATCCCAGGAAAGAATATATATCGGGGTGGCCAACTTCTTTCTGTTCACGCGGGCCAACATGATGGGGTTAGGAGCAGCGTCACGGGTTACATCAGGGGGTTCCATTCCTCATTTGTATACGGGGGGGTCCTATCAATTCGTAAATGGTTTAAAAATTCATAAAAGTTAAAGGAATTGGTTTTTGTGAATGGCGTTTGTGACAAAAATTATTCTCACCAAAGATGGAGGCTTTGCTTTCTTTTTTTTCCCGTCGCATTGGAGGCGCTGTATATATTGTGTATTTAGACCATTCTCGAATGTCTCCCTCTTCATCATGCCAACTTCTTCTTCCTTGCCCCACAAGTCTTCTCCTCACTTCTTTTGAAATCCCAGGCTGCGGTGTCAAGCCCTTATGTGCCACTTAGCGCACGTGCAATTTTTTCCCTGGCCAATGCGTTCAGTTATTCTTTTTTAGTCAAATGGCTTGCACGTTACATCGACTTAATGGCTGTCTTCATGGGGAGTGCGACGTGAGTGATTCGATACTTGCGAGCACGGGGCAAGGGAGCCACTGCTATAAATCTTTTTTCCGACGACACAATCAGCTTTGCTTCAGCAGTCCAAGGTTGTGAGCGATTCTATCTATCAATCTATTCTCATGAGAGGGTTTATTTTATGGCTCAGAAAAATAGTTCAAATTTTTGTCACACACGCACAGATGTGCGTCTTTTCTTCACTATATATATATATGCAGGGTGCGCGATTAATAGCCCATTTCTGCATTTTCCTGTTACTGGAGTATATTACATTAAGTTTTCATTGTGATGTCGACATTGGTGGATAAAGCGGTATTGGTTAAGTAGTTTTACCGCAATTTAACAAATTGGTTAAGTAGTTTTACCGCAATTTAACAATTCCTACAATTTCTATGAGTTTTTAAATTATTTACGAAAAATTTATGGGGCTCCTCGTACTTTATTATTATTATTACCACACAATATCACCTCGCAGGCCACCTGTTGTCCACCCGTGATATAGATAACGAGATATTTTTCCTAACGAGCTTGAGGCGACCATCGAGAGATGGCACCTTCATTTCCAACCCAACTCTATAACGGCAGTAAATTGTGTGTACGCAGTGTAGCGATGTGACCGGAGTTGGTGTGCGCTGAAGTAGCATTGATGAAAACACACCATAACCGTATTGAAAAATATTTTTAACTGTTCACGAACTAACTAGAGTATTTTGTTTGTATAGCTTCACCGGTTGTGATACTGCTTAAGTTCATAATTGAAGATTGTCCATTTGAAGAAAAAAGCCATGAAGACTTTCTCATCGATGATTTGGGGATTTCTGTGGGTTGCCGTTTCTGCATCAAGTGATCTAGGACTCGATACCGTTGCAGTCGAACAAGCAGTTGGTGACTCTTTGGACGATCGTCAAGAAGTTGGTAGACCTCAGTGTAATCAAACACTCGTTATCGAAGAAGATTATGTTGTACTTCAAAATGGAAGTTTGTTACTTCTTCAAGACAACAGAGTCTATAATGCTAATTTTTTTAGCTTTGAAAACGGCACAGTATATGTATGTGCGACTTCGGAAGGATCCACAGAAGTAAAAGCACCAGAATCTACGTTCAACACTGGACGTTTCAGCCAAGAATTTCTAAACTGCGGCCATATTCTGGTTGATAACGACGAATACAAGATTTTGGAAAACGGCACGATGTTTCTCGAACAATATAACAAATATTATCAGCCGTCCGACTATTACATCCAAGATTATGGTGCGTTCATTTGCGTTCCCGATTTTCGATAACGATGTGCGTCAGTGTCAACATTGGAGTGTAGTTTTCAAATTTACTAATCTGTTTTATAGAAAAAGAAAACTTAAAAATTCTAAAAATTCAATTATCAAATCTTCATTATTTATCAAATATCAACATGAAATGATTTCTATTATCTGATCAATTGACTGAATTTAACGATGCATAAAATTTTCAATAAAAGGAAAAACACTTTATTAGTGATTTGCATGTGGATTTATTTTGCAGTCATTCTCCCCTCCCTCCATGAGGATAAAAATCACGCACGAAAAATGATAGTGAATATTACAGAGCAGTGTTTCTTAAATTTTTTTAGCCCATGGCCTCCTTGGGACCATATTTTATTTTCGTGGCCCCTCGCGTTATCCAGGACCCCTCCCCCATAGACTGTTACAGGGGGAGGCTCCTTCCATTAAAAAAAAAAAAGAAGTGTTATTGGCATGGGTGAAGGTAGGCATTTGCTCCCCCACCCCAAGTTCACTATTCACGCTCTCGCTGATTCGTTCCCCCCCCCCCGTTCGAAGAGCCTGCATCTGTACCTCTTATGGCTCCCACCCTCATCCAAAAAGGAAATCCTTATTACTAAATTGAATTTACTTAAAACTTGATCAACAGAAATAGTATAAATGACCCCTGGGCCATGCGGGGATCTCGGGGAGGGGGGGGGGAGGGGACAATACGTTCTCCTGAGAGCCGAATTACATAGGGAAAAATGTAATTATATATAAAAATTGGTCTGTAGGGACGATCCCAATGAACCTACATATAATAAATCTCCCGCCCTTACATATCGCCCTGGATTCTCGCCTAACATGAGCTAGAGTTCAGTGAGCTTCTTTCTTTTTGGGAGTTCTATACAGGGCCCTCTCAACATCATCGGTCATCGAGAAAAGTGATTTTCTGGGGTCCACATATAGCTGCAAGTAACTTATTTGTATGCTTGCTCTCGAAGATGATACTACCGGATCTAATCGTGTAGTCTTCAAATGGGCATGAGTGCCCCGAATAGATCCAAGGTTAAGATGTTCCAGCTTCCTATGGGCTCTGAAAGTAGTCATATTTTTTCCCAACTATATATAACTTAAAAGCTTCATTTCTCCATACCTGAATTTTTTTCTGAGCTCTCTTTGGCCTCCTTAAGCACCTGTCCCAATTTATTTTCTTCGGTGGTCCCCACTTAAAATATCACCGTACCACCAGGGTTGGTATGTATTCCAGCCACATGGCTACCGGTTGAGAATCACTGTTCTAAAGCAGTGTTCCTCAACCGGAGGTGATATGACCTCCTTATGGTCCTGGAGAAGTGGAGAAAGAGGAGGGAAGCATAGGTAAAAATGAAATGTAAGAGGAACCATGACAGGTGACTAAGGAGCCACAGTGAAAAAGATTCAGATGCGAAGAATTTAAAAGAACTTTTAAAAGAAATGTAAGGAAAATCTGACTAATTTCCGAATCCAGCAGAATTACCCATAGAACTTGGACTATCTTAATGCAAGTAATAATCGAATAAAACAGTCCAGAGTCGAACCAGCCTATACTAACGCATGTGCCCATCCAGTAATGCCCTGGGAAGGACCTTACACGATGAGATTATGTACTATCTAAGCTGTTACTTCCAGCTTAGTAGGGACCCCCCAGAACATCAACTTATTCTGGAGACCAATGGTATTGAGACGACTTTGTATGAAATCCCCATAAGATATAAGATCACCGCCCTCTATCCCAAGGGTAGATAGATCTACATTACTCCTCAAAGTTTTGTTACTATACATTTTCTTCAGAAATAAATATGTCGATAGAGTCTCGCTCCAGGGTTAAAGAGAGTCCTGAATAAAGGTAATAAGGAAGAGAATGCCACGAAAGGAAAAAATATAGTTTAAAAATGGATCAGATGCGTACGCAGTGGGGCATGGGAAGGCCCGTGCTCCTTTCCTAGACGATAAAAAATTAAAAAAAATTGTAAATACTTTTGCGAAAAATGTAAAATATCAGAAGAAAATACACCTTTATATGCTATCTTAATAAATTTGAGTTAATTTAAAATGCTTTTTGAAGGTCAGTAGCTTTAAATTTCTATAGAAAAGATTTCTCGAAGAGGTAATCCTCCGTACACCCTTGAGGGAAGGAGTTTGCGCGACACAATAGTCAAGAAACAGAGTTCTAGACAGCTGAAAATCCACAGTAATTCACTCAAAGATTCTTGAGGATCTATTCCTAGATTGCTTTCAGTGAAACTGCGTAACTCTAAAGAGTAAGTATACAGCCAAACTTTGTTTTAACGACTCCGGTTTTAACTTCGATGAAATTGCCGCAAACTCGAATATAACGAGATATTTTTTGTAGTTTCTTGGCGTTTTTGATAATGATTTCTCAGAAGTTGATGCTCCGACATGCTCCTAATTAACACAACCCGTATACGGGGCACAACTCAGCAAAAAAATTTTGTTCTTTCCAACTTTTTCCATTACAAATATGTCCCGTTTTCTTAGGTTTTTGGAAGTTTTCTCCAATTTTAAATCTTTACTAAAATCGGAGATGGGTGTTATTTTGCATAATTTCTAAATTGTGTAAAAATTAATACGTCTATAAATATTTTATCTAAATTTTTTCCATGCTAAATCTTCCCCCCCCCCCATCATCATGAAAAATATTTTTTAATCATTGCAAGCTTCTATTATTTTATTTCTCACTGGGGTTATTCATTAGCTATATCTGGCGATTTCTCTGAAAGTTGGCAGTATTTTTGACAAGAATCGGTGATATCTTGTACAGTCAGCCTCACTTAAACGGCTATCAATGATTCTGCTTCTCCGGCTGTCTTGGCTCAGCGCGGAGTGTATCAATGATTCTAGCATATAATATCCGATTAAGTGGAGGAATCCGATTATGCGGGGAACAATTAGATTTTATGTTGAAAAAATATACTGTATACATAAAATTATCATATTTTATCCGAGCAGAAATATATCAGAGCGGAAAGAATTTTATATAAAATTTTAAGTTAAAAAAAATATTCATATAATAACATACCGATATCATCGCCAAAGGCAGTTAGAATAGTGTGATGTAATAGGACGAAATGAGTTCATAAAGAGTAAATTAGCCCAATGCTAAGAGAGAGGAAAATCTTTAGAAATGACATTTTGAATTGAAATAATAATTGTCATAATATATATGTTTTTTATATTTTCGGAATTTTCAGAAATCTTTAGCAATTTCCTCTGTTTTTTGCCTAATCATGGCGAGTTTGGTTGATGCATTTTTGGCTTTTCAGCATAAAACCATTGCAATAAAAATTAGTCGACACTATCGAAATTAGATTTTCCTCTTCCGTTTTCTGATCAAGTTTCCGTTCTTTCGCAATTCTTCAATTTCATCCACATTTTTTGTAATGCTTGGGAAATTTCATGCTCTTTGGCAATTTCAGTTTGAGTTTATTATCATTATTATTGAATTCAAAACTTTCAATCTGTTTCACAAACAGGAATTATTTTTTCTGATTCTAAAACATTACATTAAGCCATGGCGTTTGTGCATCTTTTTTCTTTTATTGGAAAAGTTAGCGCTCTCTATGGACTAAACGAATAAAAAAAATAAAATAACTGAATGTATTGAAGATAAAACTTTGACATTGCAGGGCACCAATTTTGGATTTTTCATAAAATTTAACTGTTAACATATTTTAATTTCTGAATCCTTCATTCAATAAAAATATTATGTACATAGTAGTTGATTTTTACAGTTGTCGTGTGTGAATTCCAATATTCAATTAAGCAGGGAAAAGTTTTATCAAATTAAAAAATTATCACATCAAAGGGAAACTTTAATATTGTCTCTAGATGGGAGAAATTTTGGTTCCAAAAGATTTTCTCAATACAGGCAAGGTATCTGGGGTATTATCCTTTACCCGATTTAGTAGGGACGACTACATTTATACGACCCTTTATCCCGTTTCTTCTCGATCAAATATGGTCACCCTAATCATAATAAAACAACATTTTATTGCATCTTATTAAATTTTTCATCAAAAAAGATTTCGATAACGGCATCAATTCAAGGAATCGTCAGTGTCGTTATAACCGAGTTTGTCTTTATATTAAAATGTGTCTCAAATTTCATCCACTACGAGAAATTTATCACTTCTGTCACAGAAAAAAAAAACCACATGCATTCAGTAGGGAAGCGTGCTTGCGTGTAGATAGACATAGAATATTTTATCTCTGAAATAGATAAATACATGTCATCCGCTCTAAGAGGGAAAGAATAGAAGGAAGTTCGAGTCAAATACATCATCCAATCAGAACCAGTTCTTACAAGATATTTCTACGTTTGGATCGAATCGAATTCAACGAAAAAAAGTGTATCGGTTCCAAGTTACTTTGAATTTGTTACGAGTTTCAGTTTCGGAATCGGCAGTCGTGGTTAAGTGTTCTAAATTTTAATTAGAAATGTGATTATTTTTCACTCAATAAGGTAAGTAAGCATTGACTTCTATTGTCTTGACGTTTTCTTGTGGTAAATTTACTGGGGAGAGAGATGTGCATTTAACATTCTCTCATACATGAGTTCTGATAATGTGAGATATTGAAATTTATCACCACATCCTCCTCGAGGACCCTCTGTTGAGAAACGTCTCGAATGTTTGAGACATGTTCATGATTATAATCTACAGTTACCCTGCTAAATCGGATAAAGGATAAACGGATACTACTAAACGATAAAATTCTCCTGCACCAGAATTTATCCCATATGGACAATGTTAAAGTTCCTCGCTTAATATGATAATTTCAACGACTTTACCCCGCTTAATGAAATATTACGCTTCACGCATCAACTGTTAATACACATCAACCACTATAAACATAATGTTTTAATTGAATGAAACATTTGAAATTAATGAAAAATATGTTAGAGATAAGATAAATGCATGTAGAGAGTTACTGCTTTCCAAGTATTCACGTTTTATTTTCAATACGTACATTTGATTATTTTATTTTCGTTTTCTGTTGATTCAATAGACGGCGCTAACTTTCCTAATACAAAAGTAAAAATCTTGGGTATTATGATAATTATAATCAAGTATACAATTTTATTTTCATTTTGATGTCTGATTTATTCGATAAGATATATCAATATTGATCCTTTATCAGTTTTGAATATACAAACTATACTAATGTCGTAAAATGACAATTGAATTGTTTTCCACATAATCGGATATCGTGTGCTGGAATCGTTGATATCAATTATTATATTAATATATATTAAGCGGGGTCGACTGTACGTTACGGTAAATGTGGTAATTCGAAAACTATGTATAATCACTAATTTCCTCGGAAAGTTTTATTATATTTATAACTTTTTTTTCGCGGCGATTATGAGTAATTCCCAAATAATTTGGTAAATCTGATGAATGTAGAAAAAATTATCATCTCACTTTTCTCTTCATTTAATCGGTTTAATAGTTCTACCCGTACGTGATGCGAGCAATAAACGTATTTTTCCGTAAAAACTAAATTTTAAATTTATTTGGGAAAGATAAAAACACAAAAAATAATATCAGTCTTTGTAATATTATCTTTCTTCACACGTATCACCATGTTCAAACAAAACCAACATTACCGATGGAATTCATTATTCTAGACCTTCTTCCTTGAAACCGAGCACGACTTCGGTCTACCACCATGGCCAATTTACTACGATTGAGTTGTGTAGGTAATGTGTGTGTGTACCTAACACACAGGGGTTTTTCAAAGTGTGCGTCGCGGCTCCCAGGGGGCGTCGACAACCTTTGTTTGGGTCGTCGTGAAAGAGCGTGAGATACAGTAGAACTTGATTAATTCGAATTCTGGATAATTCGAACTTTTATTTTGAATTTTGAGAACCACTGACCTAACAATTTGAGTGTGTACCTTGTGTTGTGCTTGAATTTTTTTAAGTGATGCCATCTATTTTACAAGCTATATTGTAATGATTGGAAATGAATTGCAATGATTGGATATTTATACTGTTGTAGATCTGTTGCTCGCATTCGCACCTCGAAGTTGAGAAACACAGAATACCATCTTCAGCCGACCACCAACTGTGTCTCCCCTGGTGGGGTTTGAACCCGGATCCTCGCGTTGTGAGTCCGTCATTAAGACCACACGACCGCACAACGATTCCGGTAAATTTGAGTGATTTTATTGACGATTCATCCATCATATTTACCGATACGATCTAGTGATTATGTATAATCGTCGATAAGTGTTATAAACTCGAACATGTGAACAAAATTTACTAAACTCACTAAAATGGTCGGTGATTAAGCTGGGTCGAATACATTTATCTGGATTCAGGCACACTACTACTTTACCACACCATGTCCGTCCACATCGCTATATGTAATTTATTACCATTAACGAGTTAGGTTGGAAACGAAGGCGCCATTTATCCGTGGTCGCCTCAAGCTCGCTAGGGAAATATCTTATTTATATTCTTCCCCCAGTTCGAACCGAGGGCTTTGACGGCAACGTTGCTTCACGGTGGTAGACGAGCATTTTACCACCACGACAGTCGGGCGCTGATCCAAGCACACTGAAGCTCTATTCGAAAGCTGCTGGAAAGTAATAATCATAACACTGAAGCTGCTTTACTAGATTTTAGTACATACATAATACATAATCTTGACAAATCTAGGAAAATCATAGCTGTATTTCTAGACATAAGAAAAGCCGTTGACAGTGTTAATCATAAAATCCTTCAATATAAGCTTGAGTCATGCGGAATTAGAAACATCCCCCTAAATCTTAAAGTGTCATATCTGAAGAACAGATCCCAGAGAGTAAGATGTAGCTCTCATTCAAGTAAATTTTTAGGGGTTAACCAAGGAGTACCGCAGGGATCTGTTCTTGCCCCCCCCCCTTACTCTTTAATATATTCATAAACGATTTATGTAATCTAAAAATTGATGGCAAGATAATCACGCTTGCTGATGATACAGTCATACATTACTCTGTTGCTATTTATGAATCTCCAAAATACAGTAAATTCTGACATGATAAAACTAGAGACTGGTTTCATGCAAAGGATCTACAACTTAATATCTCTAAAATTAAATATACTAACTTTTCTTTGCATAACATTCCTGCCTTGAATATTGACGTTATGATTCATAAACCTAACATTAACACTGATTGTAACTGTCATAAATTAGAACAAATGAATACTATAAAATATCTGGGTATTTATATTGACTCTGGCATGAAATGGAAATCAAATGTTCATAATCTACAAATCAAATTAAGATTTGCAATATATAAAAATTTTATTTTCCAAAATATTTTGTTAATCGCTCTTTTGTAATCACCCTTTAATACTTTCACTGTTCCATTCTTACGTATTATACGGGTTACCTATTTGGAGTAGTTTGACTAACTTAAAATCTATTATATCACCACAGAAGAAAATTGTAAGGCTAATTTTTAATGACTATTATACCCCTTTCACCACTCTTCGAAAGTATAGAAATCCTACCACTTAGATACTTATATTTTTATAAATCCCTGTTGTGATTCTCTGTAAACGTCAGTACTCTCCCTACCATTAATATCCATTCTATCTTCTGCTAGGCGTAACGCCACATATTCTTTGCCAATTATATTCACAAAAATATTAAAAAAAATTCATTTCTCCTAATACCCAAGTTTTATAACTCTTTTTCCATTGAAATTAAGAATGATTCCTCTCTTTTCACTTACAAAAAAGTTCCTCAAAATATATGTTGATGATATCTCCACGCACTTTAAACTTTTTTTAAAAGCATTTGTCCCCACACTGATTATATAGTTGACTTTTTCCCATTATATTTATCATCTTAAATATTTTGCCTTTCCGACAGTAGCTCAATTATTCAAATCATACTTATCATCTCTAATTTTGATTTTTAAAATGTACCCCCCACGCGTTGCCACAATCATGTTATTACTATAATCCCCCCCTTCACCCATCTATTACTTGATATTTAACTATCAATTCTTCCCCCATTTATATTTGTGTGTTTATATACAAGTGTATATATATAGGTATTTCCCCCCTTCACACATTGTACTTTTTTTTAAGATCAATAACCCATTGTCCAGTATGTAACAGACATGTTTACCTTAGATGAAAAGTTGTCTCTGTTTGTATATGTATGCTTGTACATGTTTTGCTAAATAAAAAAAAAGTGCGTGGTTGTAAATTTACAGAGAGTGATGATGAACGAGTTGGATTGGGAAAACGTGTGGAATAATAATAGAAAGTTCGTAATTGGAAATGTCGGCTTCTTCGCATTTCCTACAATTTTCAAACATTCTCGAGGCCGCCATTGTACAACCATTTCGAGAGATCCCGTAGGCCCCAGGAAGGGCGACAAACATTCTAATATACATACATGATCGGCAAGGATAAAATCATAATCATAACGGTTGGAAGTGGCTTGAAGAAGTCACAGTGAGTAACCCAGTACTATTTTCCCAGGTAATAGCTCTACCATCCCCAGATTGTATTTTTCTAGCAATGGTTACAGAGTCGGTTTTGAAGTCGTTTATATCAAAGAAATGTTTGTGCGATGGGTCCAGTGCTACCCATCTGCTTTGGAGCATCATACGCAGCAGGGCTAAACTAACATTTTAGACAGAAGCGCGGTAGGTTCTGGTTCATTTTGATTCAGCTGTAATGTTTCGCTTGGCCATAACGCAACTTTTTTGTAGACGTTCACCTCTCGCATCAACGGCACTTGGTGTATCATTACGTTCTATTTTCTTTAGTTAACCGCAGTAATACCACTTTTAATTAATGCGCACTCAAACAACCAGCAAAAGAATATTTCACAAACTACCCCGTTTCAGACTACTTCTTGGCTTGACTCGGATAAAAGTTTACATTTCATCTTGTATTTGTAGAAAGCCAGCTCGTAACTCTTGCCTTAGTTTTATTAGCTGCAGCATGTCAAAAATACGAGATGGTCACAATAATGTGACTCGACTGTGTATATGTTGTTGTACAATGTATTAAATATTCAAAACATTATATGAGAAAACTGAATTCGTTTTTTTTCTTCTACCTTCATTTTTCAGGTGAAAAATGAATGCAAATGCAAGACCGCAAGGCTTCACATTTCTTCTCGGCGTTATATTATATCAATTGTTTGATGGTTATGTCGACGGAAAAGCTCCCGTTCAAGTGAGTCTCTCGGAGATTCGAAGCATGAACGCTAGTTGCGGAAACACCTGCACCAACCCGAAATATTTGGAAGCGTTCGACGCGTTAGGCTTTCAGAATTGTCAATGCGGGCCACACTGCACAAAGTACAGCACGTGTTGTGTCGATTCACCTCATCGGATTTACGTGTCATGGAAATACATTCATCAAGTACCAGAATGCATTTCTCTAGACGGACCCAATAGTCACAAAAATTCTTATAGAATGGTGAACGTGTGCCATCCAAGGACTCGCGTGAGTCAGACTGTGAAAAATATGTGTCAAAGCACAAATTCGGATATCAGGGATCCATTCACGAGGATTCCGGCTTGCGACGTGAGAACGAATATCACGTACAGGAACTTTTTCTGCGGTGTTTGTAACGGTGTCGAACCGGAAAGACTGAAGCTATGGAAAGTCAAGATGTACAAAATTTTCAACCCGGACGACTCGAGAAAACTAGTCGATAACAAAGCATTTGTAGATGAACTAGTCTTTGATGAATCATTCGATTCTTGGGGCGTCTGGGAGAACGAAAATGGCAACGCGGTCTTCAAAAAAGTGTTCCTGTATACATCGGGATCCACATCAGAAGTTTGTATACCTAACTTGATATCGGACTGCGATAAAAGATGGTCTGGTCATCGGGTCAGAAAAAAATGCTACGCGTATATGTCTCCGATATACGTGAGAGATTCCCTTTCGCAATTCCATTGGCACCATTATAGGAACGTCCATTGCGCGATGTGTAATTTCGTGGACGTTACCAAAGGACTGGCGTGTCAGCTTCCTCCTACAGGAACGGCTGAAGGATCGTACGCCTTGTCTTTCGCCCTACTCATAGACGTCAACTCCAGTGATGGTAACGATGTCGGTAAAGTTAGTCGGTGCAAGCGGGGACAGTCTTACGATCCGTTCTTCAAGAAGTGTCGCTCCCTAGTGTGTGGTTTTCCTGGTTACACTATACAGAATGGTCGCTGTGTGAAAAGACTATAGAGAAAATTAATTTGGCACTAATTCAGAAAACATGGATTCAAACAGTTGCCATCGATATGGACGCAATATATTATTGCCAAGAGAATTGAAAATGTGCCTGCAGAGTGCTCTGACATGATTTGGGACCACGTGGTAATATGTGCGACATACAATTCCATCTGTGAGTCAGTCATCGCAAGTGTGAACATATCTGTAGAAGACTCATAGGTGGAATTATATATAACACGCATCACCATGTGGTCCTAAGTCACGTCATGGTAGTCTGCAGGCACCTCGATTCTCCGTGGCTGACGTCAATCGAAAAAATGAAAAGCCATGGTAATGGCTCATACAATATAAATATAAGGCAGCGTTTCTCAACCTTTCTGAACCCAAGGACCAGTAAAATGTCTGAAACAATTCGACGTACCACTAACTTACAGCATAAGTAGCGTGATCATATGTTCCATGAAATACGGGACATTAAAATTCATCAATAAAGTACATACTATGCATGAATGTCTCATATTTTGAGTTATAGACTACTATATTCCTGCAGTTTTTGCCGTTCTCACTTTTTTATGCACTCTATTCCCGTTTTCTTTAACAAAGCATATTTGAATTTGCAATCTTTACTGAAATTGTGAATGAAGATAATTTCCATTACATATTCCGTATAATTATGCTCAAATTATGTATTAATTATATCATGATAATTATGACTATAAATATTCACACATCTGAACATATTTGTCATGATCTAAAATTTTCCATCAACTACAATTTAATTCATTGCGATTTCCAGTAATTGTTCATTACCCCCCAACTGACAATTTTTAAGCAATAATTGATGATTTTGCCGACTTATGGCAACGTTTTTGGTAAAAAAATTGCCAGAGTTTCGTATTTTACCGAATTTAAGTTCTCAATTTCCCACATTTTTCTAAATGGAATATAGTTACTCAAGTCATGATGACAGTCGTTTTTACTGCTATTTGCAACAGCACTTCACTTCTCCGTTCTTCAGTGATTTCAGGAATAATTTTCGAATTTATCGACAATTGTGTTTTTTGCCTACAATTATATCCCATATTAAATATCGCATATTCTCCGGTTGAGATATGGTTACCCCTAAGAACGAACATTTTTTTATTACTGTAGGCCTACTTATATCAATTACACTATTTTTCGGTCAGTTAGAATTGAAATTACTAAGTCTGCCTGCGGACCATAGGTTGAAGAAAGCTGATAAAGGACATTTTTTTTCCTGCTTAGCAGAAACTCTGTGCACACCGATGTACTCTCATTCTTAATCATTCCCAGACGCAATTTACTGCCATTAATGAATTTGGTTGGAAATGAAGGCACTATCTATCGGTAGTCGTCTCAAGCTCGTAGACTCCAACTCCCAGACTTTAATTGTCTATATTTTGTAAACTTATTAATAATGAAAATCTTAGTTACTTTTGTCCATAACCAACAAACGGGTAAAAATAAAATTTTATCAGCCAAAATATCCCTGTTAGGAAATAACTATATATTGTTACTAGTACACGTATCTTGTATATTATATGGAGAAACTCCTTTAAATAGAACCCCTTATGCCACTTATCAAATAAAAAACACAAGTGTTAATGATCCTTCAAAGTAGGATTGATAGAAAATAATGTGCGCGTAAAAACAATACAGTATATATTTATAAGCAATAAAATAAATTAACAAGTTGGTACAACAGTTCATGCTTGTATAAAGTACAATAACATTAGTACCATACGCAAAGTGTACTTTCAATTTAATCATAATTAGGGATACGTAAATTTCGCAAAAAAAAAATTTTTAATCAGAAATTTCGCATTTATTCGCAAAAAAAAAAAAAAAAAAAAAAAAAATTCAGATCAGAAATTTCGCATTTATTCACAATAACGAATTCAAAATGAAAAATTTTACTAATTTATGTGTGTGTATGAAAAATACACACACACACAAACAACTCGAATAAATGAAACGGTTTAAAACAAAAATTTCGCATTAAAAAAAATATACATATATATTTCTATTAATTTAACCTTACTTTTCAAATGCTGTTTATACCATCAATTCAAAAAAAGTTGCATATATAGTCGGGTACACTTATAACATAACCGGTGGATAAAAAATGCGGTTGTGAACTTTGGCCCATTCACGTCTATACATTTTTATCTCTGTTATAACATACCCTGCTTAAAACACACTGTGGATATAACAAACCAAAAAAAGAAAAAAAAAATGCAGGAAAATATAGTCAAAAACAGCCTTTTAAGGACAACATTGGTTGTATATATACACTGAAGAGCCAAAAAAAAAACTAGAACACCTGCCTAATATCGCGTAGGGCCCCCGCGAGCACGCAGAAGTGCCGCAACACGACGTGGCATGGACTCGACTAATGTCTGAAGTAGTGCTGGGGGTAATTGACACCATAAATCCTGCAGGGCTGTCCATAAATCCATAGGAGTAAGAGGGGGTGGGGATCTCTTCTGAACAGCACGTTGCAAGGCATCCCAGATATGTTCAATAATGTTCATGTCTGGGGATTTTGGTGGCCAGCGGAAGTGTCTAAAGTCAGAAGAGTGTTCCTGGAGCCACTTTGTAGCAATTCTGGACGTGTGGGATGTCGCATTGTCCTGCTGAAATTGTCCAAGCCCGTCGGAATGCACATGAATGGGTGCAGGTGATCAGACAGGATGCTTACGTACCTGTCAGAGTCGTATCTAGACGTATCAGGGGTCCCATATCACGCCAGCTGCACACGCCCCATACCGTCACAGAGCCTCCACCAGCTTGAACAGTCCCCTGTTGACATGTAGGGTCCATGGATTCATGAGGTTGTCTCCATACCCGTCCATCAGCTCGAAGCAATTGGAACCGAGATTCGTCAGACCAGGCAACGTGTTTCCAGTCCTCAACAGTCCAATGTCGGTGTTGTCGGGCCCAGGCGAGGCGTAAAGCTTTGTGTCGTGCAGTCATCAAGGGTACACGAGTGGGCCTTCGCCCATATCGATGATGTTTCGTTGAATGGTTCGCACGCTGACACTTGTTGATGGCCCAGCATTGAAATCTGCAGCAATTTGCGGAAGGGTTGCACGTCTGTCACGTTTAATGATTCTCGTCAGTCGTCGTTGGTCCCGTTCTTGCATGATCTTTTTCCAGCCGCAGCGATGTCGTAGATTTAATTTTTTACCGGATTCCCGATATTCACGGTACACTCGTGAAAATCCAAATTTCATCGCTACCTCGGAGATGCTATGTCCCATCTCTCGTGCACCGACTATAACACCAGTTTCAAACTCACTTAAATCTCGATAACCTGCCATTGTAGCAGCAGTAACCGATCTAACAACTATGCCAGACACTTGTTGTGTTATATAGGCGTTGCCGACCGCAGCGCCGTAACTGATTGGTACCATATCTCCTTATTTGCATACGCATGCCTGTACGAGTTGTTTTTGGCTCTTCAGTGTATATACACGGGTTATATGTAAGCACTGAGAAAAATTAATTTTCCACTTCAAAAAGTGTAAATTACCTATATTCCGCGAAAAAAAGTAAAAAAAAAAAATTCAAATTCCGCATATATCCCTAATCATAACATAAATAACGGCATTCATCTTGCTGCTACATGCATTTTTATTGGATGGTAGAAAAATTTCACTGCGAGTGTTACTGATTTTATTTTACTCTATACAAGTATCAACTATTAAAATTTTGGAGCAAATTCAACAATTTAATTTATATTATTATTTTTAAAATGCTTATTAATATCACACAATATTAATTTATTTTTTATGCAGCACAATAATTAAAAATCAATCATTCGTTCGAATCATAACAGTTGTGTTTTTTATTTGATAGGTGGCAGGAGGGGTTTAATGATGTTTCTCAATGGTACTGTACTGTATAAAAAATCAGGACGAGGAAAAATTTGACGAGGTCATAATAAAACACATTATGACCTCGTCTGAAAGAAAATAAAGGTAGAGGGCGCATTTCATATATGTAGGAATAAAATTTTTTCTTTTCCCGCGAGCATCTCTGAGCTTATCATGCGCCCCCCCCCCCCACCCACTACAGCTTCGTCCCCAAGACAGACATTTTTTGTTGTTGTTGGCATCAGGAGAGACAGGGTAACAATTTTCTAATTTCGTTTTTGAGCATAAGGTGTCCATACAAAAAGTTGATTTCTGTATTTTTTTTCATGTATGCGACCCTATTAGTGGAGCCTACTCAATTTTGAGTATATAGAGTAAAAAAACCGACGACTCTCATATGAACACCCTATGGTTCAATGATTAGCATCGTGATTATTTCAAGTATTTTCATGATTATTTAAAGTACATGCCAGAGTTTTTGCACGGGAGCTCTGGTGATGGTTGTAATAAGAGCTCTTGATTCGTGAATATGCCCCCAATAGGATGACCGGGCACGGCCAACACCTCCTAGAGAAGAGGGGGGGGGGTTAAAATTTCCATTAGAGGGTGTTGGACGGCACGGAGACTCATGTCCCCCTCCCCATCTTGCAGTATGGCCCCTAAATTGAGATTTTTGGTCGGCTTCCAAGAAAAACTCTTCACAGGCCCTACCTATGATGAAGTTATACAGGCTGTCCCAAATTGTTTGCACAGCAGATATCTCTGCAACCGTTGACTTTAGAAACATATTTTCAATTACAAAAAGTTCTGAAATGAGGTGCAGTTACTTGAAATCTCAAAATTCGTTTGAGGAGTTGCATACATGAAAAAAAACAAACAACTTTTTGCATGGATACCCTGTACTAAAAAACCAAATTAGAAAGTTGTTACCCTGTCTCTCCTGATGCTAAATTTTTTTTTTCACGTTTCCAAGTGCAATACATATATATTCACTGAGATATTCATATTCGAAAAATGGGAATTTGAGAAAAAAAAAAAAAAAAAAAAAAAACCAGCTCTACATGCGGAAAAACACTTTCACCCGCGTTCAAAGCTGTTTTTTTCCCTCCCAACTTTCCTCCGTTTTTGTGAATTCGAATATCTCAGTGAATATTGTACTTGGAAACATGGAAGTTTTTTGTTGGCCTCAGAAGAGACTAGGCAGCAACTTTCTAATTGGGTTGGGTTTTTGAGCACACAGAGACACAAAAAGTTAATTCCTTAATTTTTATACGTATACCCCTGAAACAAATTTTTGAGATTTTAGGAAACTGCACCTCATTTGAGCAATGAATATTTATATCAAGAGCAGAGATCCCACGCATGGGGGGGGGGGGGACCCATGCCCTCTCCCAAGCCGACAAAAAACTAAAACTAAGTTCAATATTTCGAAATATTTCGAAAATTTAAAATATCGAAAGAAAATACCTTTTATGTGCTATTTTTAAACTAATTTCTGTTAATTTAAGTACTTTCTTAAGGGTGGCAATTTAAAAGTTCTCGGGAAGACAATTTTTGTGCCCCCAATGCCAAAGATCGATCCTTCGTACACCCCTGATTAAGAGGGGTGGGGGCCGGAAAGCTTAAGCCCTCTTTCATTTCGCATTGGGACTATGATGCTGCTGAGAAGTCAGAAGAGATAAAAAATTTTTTGGATAAATATTCAAAAATTTGTTTACGTTCTCCGTGAAATAGCCTCATTATCATCAAGGGTTCCGCTGAACAGCCTTATAAGCATGAAGGGTTCCGCGAGAAACTCTACGTTGGAAACCCCTGAGGGTGGTGAGAGTAGTTTCCAAAAGTTTTTAACACAGCTGGCTGATGCAAAGATATATTTTGTAAAGAGAGAAAATTCAACTGTCTCTGCGGGGAAGTTAGAAAAAATTGGATGTTAATTTTTTTTAACAATTTTTTCTTAGTAATTAATTTAAATATCCAATCAATTAATTTCATTCAATTAACCTAATTTCATTGAAATAATCAGTTATTATGGTTTTGGGAAACCTCATGTATCATGTGACGAATAAAAATTATGGAAAAAATTACTTTATCTATTAAAAAAAAATTATTTCTGTTCATTGTCATGGAAAAAAAAGTTTCCAGATCGAAAATCAAGATAAAATATCCAAAAATACTATGACACTCTCGCTAGACCTTAAATGTCAATTTCATTAAAAAAAATTGTATGAAAATTTTTAATAAAGGATTACGCACAAATGCAACGTCAGTTGAAAATGGGTTAGCAAGTGAGAAAGAAAGTAAAAACACATACTACATACGATGCATTTTCAATTTGAAATAGATTGCTGTAGCTCCTTGGGGAAAAGAGAAGTCTGAAGTATGTAAGGAAGGTCAACAATGCCGAATAGGAACTTGTTCTTACGAGATAACGGTATCTCGGTAGAATCAAATCGAAGGGAAAATATTATTACTAAAGAGTGTTCTCAGATTCCGAGCCACACAAACGCAGTAAAATGAATACAACCAGTAAACAATTTTATTTGTAAAAATTTTTTTGATTTCTCGCTAAGCTTTTATAAGGTAAGCATTGTCAACTGTTTCATTGTTTTTATATTTTCCCGAATGGAAGTTTCTAAAACATTTCTGTGTATATAGGGTGTCCCGTCCCATAAATGCGTAAATGGTTTAAAAATTTATAAAAGTTGAAAGAATTTGTATATTTTAATGCATGCGGTTTGCGGAAAAGTTATTCTCACGTCGTGGTACTTTTTTGGGGTACAGAAAAAATGTTTAGTTCAAATTTGTTGATAGAGGGTGCCGTGCGGAAGCAAATCATTGGAAATATGCAAGTCAGTCATATAAAATGCTGGGTATACGATTAACAGCTCTTTTCTGAATTTTTCATTTATTGACGGTTACATTAAATTTTTATTGTGATGTTGAGACATTGCTGGATGAAGCACTATTGGTGAAGCTGTTTTACCTCGTCGGTTGAAGCTTTACGAACGTTTCGGACACAGAAGAGATAGAGGAAAGGTTTATGTCCAAAATTCTGTGATTTTCGTTTCTTCAGCGTTTTCTATCGACAAAAATTTCAATTAATTGTTTTACGTACCAAAAAAATTTTCTTTGAGTGAAAAACTTTTTCCAAAGCCGCATTCAAATCTATCAATTTCTCCAATTTATATGAATTTTTAAACTATTTATTTATTTACACTTTGTATTTAAAACTAAAAATATTAAAAATAATAAAATCAAAATTAAAACTTAATAACAAAAATCAAAATGCACTACTGAATTTAATTAGCAGAGAAATGATGAAGGGGGTATCATCTATGGTACCCTGATATACATATACGAGTGGAGTTTTAAGCTTCAATTACAACATACTCAATCCTAAAGAATATCAAATACTAAGAGCTAGAACAATAGGAAACAATTGAAAAGTTTCGAAGCATATCTCTGAGAATGATTAATTAATTGAATAATGACAGACTATGACATTGAATAATTACAGACTAGTGTTGAATTTTAATGTTTTAATTATTAATTAAATATCAAATTGATCAACGAAAACAATAGAAAAAATAATAATGAGAGAAAATGTGATAATGATAATAAAAAATCTGGATGGCAATGTTATCTCAGATTTTCTACGCTTAGATTATCCCTGATAAGCAAAGTTTTATTTGAATTATTATTAAATATTTGAAACAAGAACAGTAATCTCTCACTTCTGTGTCTGTGCAAGGAAACAAGAAAAAATGACTCAGGTGAGAGAGGTGTATAAATGAATATACATACATAGTATTACAATGTTATATCTTTGACAGGGATTGCAGACAACCGTCATATAAGTGAGGGGATCGTATAAGTGAGATTACCGCATGGCTGGACAAATCTATTGCTCGACATGCCCAGGACAAGTACAAACTTCGACAGGACATGTACTTTCTTCTTTATGACCGCATCGGCCATAAAGAAAAAAAAATCATTCCGTTTCTTTAACTTTTTCATCCACGATAATGCAAGTGTTCCTACACACACATGCGTGTAATTTCACAGAAATGCTTTCAATGGAAGCCATGATGCAAATGTGCACAGTCAACGTATGTTATCTATTTTTATAGCCTAATTTTTAGCAGCCCTTGGGCCCTCATATACTGCAAATGGGCTCTTCTTCTTCACTTGATTACTTAAGAGCAGCGATGTGCGAACGAAAGGCTCTTGTTGAAGATCACTACTGTACATTTGTGTGTGCGCCAGAAGGTTAAATTATGTTGCCTTGAAGATTGACGAATGAGCTCGAATTCTATTTGCTTTCTGGTGGAGATATTTTTATTTAAAAGAGAGAAAAATGCATAAATATTGCTTGAAATGAAAAAAAACGTTATGCTGGGACTTTTGCTGTCATCAATCAAATAAAACCAAAACTATTTTACTATCCAAGAATTACAGAAGACTGGATGTTGTGAAGATATTTGTTACTTGAGATGTTAATTTTTTAAGGAAGGAAAAAACTCATCTCTGCCTCTACCGGGAGTCGAACCCGGGCCCCTCGATTGCCGGACGAGTGCTCTGACCACTAAGCTACAGAGGAGATAGAGATTTTCCTTCGCTAGAGCGTATATATGCCGAACGGAACCGTGCAATGGACGGTGAAACCGATCAGCTAATAGCTCATGGACGACGAGCCACCAGAGGGCTATATATATGACATGAATGTCGCTCTCCACTTGTTAATACAAGAATTACAGAAGACTGGATGTTGTGAAGATATATATATACGCTCTAGCGAAGGAAAATCTCTATCTCCTCTGTAGCTTAGTGGTCAGAGCACTCGTCCGGCAATCGAGGGACCCGGGTTCGACTCCCGGTAGAGGCAGAGATGAGTTTTTTCCTTCCTTAAAAAATTAACATCTCAAGTAACAAATATCTTCACAACATCCAGTCTTCTGTAATTCTTGTATTAACAAGTGGAGAGCGACATTCATGTCATATATTTTACTATCAATTTTCAACTAAAATTCTAATGTTGTCTTAAACAGTGCGGAGCATGAAAATAAATAATAAAAAGTATAATACTTCAAATTGTTCATTTTTATGCTGCATAGTAACGTAAATCTTATGCTCCAAAATACCAGGTAATGTGATTTTATGTTTTCTGTAGCAGTGACTGCGGAATGAGAAAATTCTATGTGTGCCTAGTCCTGCCCTCAAGGCTATTGCAAGGGTTTACAATAGGTCCGCCAGACCAGATCAGGATTAAATTTTCAGCCGATTCCTATCCCTGTAGGGTCAACTGCCGGCATAAAGACTGGCCAAGAAGGCCTATGAAGAAGAGAAAAGGTGTTGATAGATAGGTGTGTATGTGTGATAAATTGTGAAAAGAATTAGTCAAAAAAAGGCATGGTCTGGAAATTTGCAGTCAAATGCCGCCACAGTCCACACCAGTCAGGATCTCGCAATCTGCAGCAGTCAAGTAACATCTATCTTTGAATGGAAAATGGGGAAAAAATCACATAGGCGTCGTGACGCAAAAAACCCCGGCAAGTATAATCAAAAATATAGGTAGTATAGTTCTGTTTCGTACTCAGTGCATCAGGAATTTTGGGGTAATTATGTCAACATAATAATAAAATACACAA
Organism: Pholcus phalangioides; assembly: GCF_987345545.1. Lineage (NCBI taxonomy): Eukaryota > Metazoa > Arthropoda > Arachnida > Araneae > Pholcidae > Pholcus > Pholcus phalangioides. Next base: position 24,470,971 of record NW_028301602.1, read on the forward strand.
GGTAATAAAAACCTTTAAAAAAAAAAAAAGACCACTTTTCTCTTATTTTTTTCACATGTGTAACCACACGCAAAGTTTGAAGTTTCAAGTGTGATACGATAAGGATAACTAACAATAAGCATAAATAAATATTCAAGGTGGCAAACATAAAAACACAGTAACCGACATTTAGACCCTTAAAGTTTACTCTGATGTGGAGCATAAAAATTAATGATTAAGTATCATGTCACGTTTTGCTAATCTTTTTGCTGTAAATTGGTTTAAAACCCTATTTCAGGAATCATAACAGTCAGTTCTATTTCTGTTAAATAGATGGCAGCAAAAATCATAGCTCAATGATGTTTCTCGCATGTATAACACAGTAGTTTTTTTTTCTTACATCTACTTATTATACATATATATAATAAGTAGAGTTGAGAATTTTTTTTTTTCCTGCTTCTATAATTATTTATTTCTTGTCTGAGTTGTCAAATTATTTCCTCCAATTTATACCGGACCGCAAAATTGTTCACTTAATTTCACCGGTTTATAAGTAGAAATGGATTGATTTTGACTACTTAATAATTTCGCCCGAACACAGTTCGGATGGTGCGAAAAGGGACTTCCCTGATTTACCCGTACGCCACACTCGAGCAGCTTATTTTTCTATACCAATCTCGTGATTTGCCCGGTTTTTTTTACTAGTTTTTAGTTTGCAGTGTTTCTAATAGCTCTAGTAGTATTGCCTATGGCGATAGACCTGAGTTGTGCTCGGTTAAAAAAAAAAAAAAGCTCTAGTAGTAAAGATCGGATTGCAAAACAAGTGTACATCGGTTTCAAAGTCAGGTTTTTCTGCTTTTCGTGGAAAGGAGCGAATTTTATTTGCATTGGTCAATTGTACTCCACGCATTGCTATTTCTTTTCAATTTTGTGCTAAAATGAAAGAATAATGACAATGGCAGCTCATGGCAGAATATTGAGTTCAGTTAGTTCTTAGGGAAAAAAGCCAACTTTGAATTAAAAAAAATACATTTTTTTTTCGCTGTAATTAAAAATTATAAAAAATTAATAAATTTAATACTCATAACAGATCTGACTGCTGATTTAAATTTATATAATCAGTTCGGATACAAATTTTTTTAATCAAAAATGTGCTTATTTTGATAAGGACAAAATATTTCAGAAAAAAGAAACTGTTAAGTGGTCAAGCACTGATTTAGAGCAATATACTTTTAAAACACATACGTTCATGATTTTGCCCATGCGTAAGTTCTTTCGACACATTCCTTCTATAGACACAGATATGCCATGATTACCACATTCTGCTGGACTTACATTTTTACCCATTCACGGATTTCACCATCATTCTCATGACTTTTGGACAATAGATACCACAAATCTAGTGATTAATCTCGGATTTATTATTAATTGATTAATCTCTCTGTTATCACATTTTTTGCGGTCGAAGACGGATAACTGGCCTCATGCCAGGAAAAGTTTAAACTTAAACTTTCGCATTAAGGTCTTTCGACACATTCCTTCTATAGACACTGATATGCCATGGTTATCACATTCTCCTGGACTCACATTTTCATTCTCATGACCTTTGGACCATAGATACCGCAAATTTAGTGATTAATCTCTGATTTATTATTAATTGGTTTTAATCTCTCTATTATTACATTTTTTGCGGTCACGAGATGGATAACTGTCCTCACAACAGGAAAAATTTAAACTTCTTAAACATTTGCATTCAACGATACGAATCGTACTCAATGTCAACATGATCACAAATAACTTCAGTTTGTGGATAAGAAGTGCCGAAAGACATTGCTTATGTGCGAAATCATGAATGCGAGACTCTCAGACAAAAACAAGGGTTTACTTTTATAGAAAATTTGAAAAGAAGAAATTTGTTGGCTTTTCGGCAACATTGTTGACGTTTCCAACTTAAGCCAAATAGAAAAAACTAGTGGAGGATGCTCAACTTCGAGACGCGAATGCGAGCCGATCTCTCCGTTAAAAAGTCTCGCCGCATAGAGCAACAAGCCTACAACATTGCAATTATTCATTCTTTACACTTCACTCTCTATGAGTTGACCAAAAACTCAGTTAAAAAAACTGATTGCAGATGGCAGCACTACACATAACAAGCATTACACAGAAACTAACTTCACGTAAGGTTCACTATACATACATTCCAACATGTACCAATTCGTTAGAAGTTCCGCAGAGGAATATGGACGACTTGCATGTCTGGTTTAGTAGTAGTAGTAGTGGAGGATGCTTCATGATGATACCTAACGATGAAAAAGGAAAAAGACCGATTTCGTGTTCAATGCTCGGACTTGCTCATTGACGTAATTCGTAAACGGGACATATTCCAGCATTCCTCCGTAATTTTGCCAAATGTTTTTGTTTTTCATTTCGATTTATATAATAATTTCTAATATCGGGGAAGAAGAAGAATTCGCATAATTTGAAATTTTATTTTAACGCATATGATCTCACACGTGCCTTATTCAAACTTCTTTTCGTGAATACACATTAATTCAGGGCAGAGACCTGCTGTATCACTTCATTCCTCGTCAAAGACTTTTTTTATAAAAAGACAATTATCAATTTTTGGCGAGAACCAGCGATGTCCCGTTTTTATGATCTTAATTTCTCACATTTTCCCCGACACTGTATGGTCACGCGAATCGTATGGAAATTCAACTTCATTCACAGTATTTTATCGCATCTGATTATACTTACATATTTAAAAGGTCTTGAAAACATCAACTCCGGCTGTAACGACAGCTCAGTTATAACACCAAAATTTCGCGAGATCTTCTATCTCGTTATAACCGAGTTTGACTGCAGTTATGTCTTGTGCTGTAGAAATGCCAGTCATTTTTGAAAAGACTTAAAATACTTTTTAGCGATTCGAAATTAGTTTCAAAATAAGAAATTCACGATTTAGAGAAATATTGAAATTACAGTCAAACTTGGTTATAACGGCGTAGAAGATTTTTTGAATTAGTATGCCCGAAAGTTCAGAGATACGAGGTCACTGAAGAGAAAAAAATGATGGACAGGAGTTAATCGAGCTCAAGGGACAGTACAGTGGATCGCCCGCTTATAACATTCAACTCAGAAGGTTTTCCCACTCAGTAGGACTTATTTTCGTGGTCCCAATTTTTACTACTATTATCATTAGATTTCCCGTTTATAACGTTTTCTCATAATTGTTTTCTTTGAAAACGTTATAAGCAGGATCCACTGTACTTCTGATGATGATTGGCACTAAAATTCAGTTCACGGCGTGGCTGTTTTGTGTTTACGCGTTCATTCATGCAACGAAAATGTTCGTCAGCCGAGGCAGAAAAATCACCCACAAAATCTTCGTTAGCCGAAAAATTCGTAAACCGAGGGATCACTACACACGAATTAAAGCAAGCCTCGTCGAAAAAAAAACGGGACAATTCTTTGGGAGTTTTCTAGGAATATCTCCTGGGGAACAGAAAAAATGTGTGTCATTATATCCAAGGTCGTTACGTTTTTTCATCGACATGATGAAGAATTAATATCATTCTCCACAGGAATCACCTTGTGCCGCCGAATATTGACGTTATAGCCGAGGTGTTGTTACAAGCGAGGCCAATATAACCGAGTTTGAAAATATCTGAATTTTTTTTCGACATTATGGTCGTTTTTACCAAGATGACAAGACAGGCTGAATGATATGAAAAGAAATAGAAAGTAATTATGTAATAAAAGCTTGTTCGTCAAACAAAGGTCATATTTATGACCAACCCCGGTCATTACCAACCAATGTTCGAGCATCTTGATTTGAGAACCGGTTACACGAGGATTTGTCTCTTTCGTTATTTAAATCGAGTTGAATCTGTACGTATGGAAGATGTGGGAAATGGAAAGACTTCTTAGAGCCAGTTGCCTTCTCGGAGACAACATATTTCCGACTTGTAGAGACTTCTCGGCATTATTTTACATTTCTGGCAAATGCAATACCGGAAATTAGTATGACGCTATATGTTTGATTATGAAATCGGGCTCTAGAGGATTTTTACACTAAATATATATAATAGATTCCCTTTTCTCTCCCTCTTTATCTTTACGAAAGAATCTTGTTCGTTAAACTAGGTAAGGTATTTTATTTATTTTATCTCTTAAGACTGAAATCCTATTGCATATTTGTAATATACCTCTTCCCTTTATTTGTTAATTATATTAATTACAGTGCATGCCACTTACAACGTTATTCAAAAACGTTTTAAGTGTTTTTAATCTTTAAATCTCAAGGAAATCTTCGGAAATGTCGATGAGTATCAGCAAGGCCGGCATTACTCTATACAAGTTTTGGATAAGTTCTTTTATAAAACTTCTAAAATGAAACCAATTAGCGTATCGATTATATTCGAGCGAATATAAACAATAGGCTTTTTATAAAAGTTTGGTTAAATATCTTTCATCAGAATTTTCTACTGTAATCCCGGCCTATGCGTTGAAACCATCAAGAAAATAAGGCGCACTAAGCGGTAATGTAATAAGCGGGATCCACTGTATTTACGAACTACTGAGAGCCAGATTTTTTATAAGAATAAGTTGAACTCTACTGGATCGTTTGAAAAACTTACATTTCATATACAATATACTTATTACGGTAAATGTGATAAATCTGTTATTATGCATACCCTAAAAATCATCATCACTTTTTTTAGTACTTATTAAATTTACCAACATCGCTTGGGTGATATGCATAATCACCGGTAAAAATGATTAATTTAGGGAAATTTATCAAACTTACCAAATGCATTACCGATTATGCGTAATGCATTTGGTAAGCTATCATGTATACTAACCAGTTTTATCACATTCACCGTAACATATACATATCCGGTTTAATCCCATTTCAACGAAGTTTAGCTGCTTTTATTGTCAATTCGCGAGAAGTCGAATATCTGCTCAAGTCGGCAATGCAAATACAGTGTTTTGTTTATGTGGAAAGATTTCATTCCATGCCGGCGTCATTTTTTGAGAATTGCTGAAATTTTAGGTCTTCAGCGATCGCAAAATCGCACAAAAATTGTAGGGATTGAAAATTAAATTCAAGGTAACGCATATTCAACATCGTAAAGCAAGGTTTTATCTGTTTATAGCTAACAGTAAACTAAATGCAAATTGCATATTTTACTTTTATATATAATTAACTATTTCAACTAATTAAAAATCTACTCTAATTTATTAAATTGTTGTGTATAGTTTCAGTTAAAAATATGCTAAAATAGCACCAGTTTACATCAGTATTTCCTAAAAAAACCAATTTCCAATACATTTTTATGGGGGTGAACCATCGGGGCTTGAAAAAAATTGCATCTAGCCTCCCTGCAAGAAATTGAAGTATCGAATTTCGAAAAATATTAAATATTAAACTGTTGAATCCTTTGAATTTCAAAGATTTTCTCGTTCTCATCTCCCCCCCCCCCTCTTTTTTCATTCTTCAGTTTCATGGATAAACTAACCAATTTCAGTGTACTTGGCCACCAGCGCTTGCTCATATCGTTTGTTGCACGTATAGTCACGTCAACATCACCTTTCAGCTCCAATATACTTCTGAGGAAAAGGAGCGTTGTCTGTTAGTTTTAGCTGTTCTTTCATAATTTTTCCTCTGATTTTTTAATTCAAATATCTTGGCTAATATTGCACTTGGAAAAGTGGAATTTTTTCTGTTGTCCTCAGGAGGTACAGGGCAACAACTTTTTAATTGGAAGGTAGAGGACATGGGCAGCGTATAAAAATTGAAAGTTTTTACTTTGCGACTTTTTGTATTTTCACTCTTAAAACTAGTACGAGTAACTTTTGAACGCCTTTTGAGCATTTTCTAAATTGGAATCATACCTCTACGACGGACGATTGATGATATAAAGGCCGCATTACCATTTACAGGACATCTTGTATGTATAAAATAATTTATCATCGAAGAAGTAAGTAAAATTGACATGGGATCAGACAACGCTGCAACGACGAATTCTTAAAAATTGTACTACAATTATTCACTCCAGAGTCATTCGTTCTCGCACTCCTCAGCATATGAAAGAACCGTCTGTCTGATTCATGAACATATTCTGGGACTTATCGTGATGGTACGTGCTTCGACTGTTATGGTCGACGATTCTCTTCGCACCACATTTGTATTTGCTTCCATAAATTTCACTAAGTTCGTGATCTTCATTATTAGAGTTTGCCTTTCTGTGTGGGATCTGTCTCTTCCGTCTGTCAATATTTCTAATTGCTGGATGTAATGAATATAATATAATAAGTATAATAAAATGATATATATATATATATATATATGTATATATATATATATATATATATGTATATATATATATATATATATATGTATATATATATATATATATATATATATATATGCTTGGGCACCACTTCATAATTCACATACTTATTCACATAAAATCGTAGCGGCAGATCTCATTATACCGCAGGATTTTCCTGTATAGCCGGATGGGCCATTGCGTAAAGAATGGTCCTTGGTGTTCGATCAAGTTCAAGCAAGTTATTCATTTCAGGGATCATCTTTTCTAGCGGATGAAAAGTTTCCAAATCCCTTTTTTACAACTTTCTTAGTAAATAAACATAAAGTAATATTTACGACATTTCCTGGAAAAAAACATTTATGACATTTTATTCGATGCGAAGAGTTTGAACCAGCTTTTTGTTTGGAAAATTCAATGTAAAATGAAATCCAACAAAATTATACAAACTAAGAAGAATGAAATGACTCAGATGGTTATAATAGCGTTTTAAAAATCTTTTTCACCCGACAAGTCGCATCTGAAATAGCTCACTAGTAATCTATCTTTTCTTTCTTAAAACCGCGTAGGGGGTACGGTTTTTTTTTCTTTTACGGATTTAGACCATCTGGTTTTGCTGGTTTTCTGATCATCAACATCTGTAATTTTTTTAAAAGAGTTGTTGAACGAGAAATGTATAAAAAAAGATCAAATAAATTTCTTATGTGTGTTTTAGCCTACAAATGTTTGTGTTTTTAAACGATCACGTGTGGGCGGGGGGGGGGGGATTTCATTGACCTGGGACTCCCTGTGAACTTTCCTTTCTTAACATCTATGCACAGCTTAAGACCGAAACACGTTGAAAGAAGACCCTCATTGTGTGCCGAAACATACGTCTTGATTTTTGTTGGGTTATTTTGTTCAAAAAGTCAGTCGAGGCGACGTTTGTTACTTCTTCGGATTTTTCAGATTCGCCCATGGACTGTCCAGAACTGTGTTTCAGAATTGTCCCGGTTCTTCAATTAAAATGGTTATTCTTTTCCATTCAACTTCAAATTATGCAAATGCAAAGACCACAACCAGCAAAATGCCAAAGGAAGTAGCTGAAAAAAGATACCCATAAAAATATTATTGGCAAAATGAAAAACAAAATTAAACTGAAAAATTAACTTTTTTATTTCTTTTTATCTCTTATCTATTAATCTTATCTTTGAAAAAAAAATTAAATTTCTAGAACATTCATAAAAAAAAATTGAATCGAACAGTATTTTCAACAACAAATCAAATGGGAAGTTCAAGAAAATTCGTGAATCGACATAAGCACAAATAAGTTAGTTTTGGCTCAGGAGTGAAGAGGATATCAAGCATCGTTGTTGTGAGGTTTCACTGTATATATAAAAAATTAAATTTCTTGACTTTTTCAGAATTTTTTCTCCTGATTTAAACAGTTTCTAGGACAACTTTTGAAACTTATCTCGGATGTATCTATTTTTAAAATTTAGCTAATGGATTCATCAGACACCTTATCTCGTACAAAAACGATTTCATTAATTGAAGTACATTAATTATCATGTACATGTCCGTGGTACAGCAATATTACATTATTTTTGTGGTATATAACCCAAGGTTTTCCTTATTCATTTATTATTCTAAAGTGAACAAAAAAGAAATCAAGAAGGAAAGAAGAGACTTGTTTTACTACTTATTGAAAACACTGTTGAAAATTCTATTGGGTAGAAGAAGATTTCAAAAAATATCTCTTTGAATAAGTATTTAGGCGGGGGTGGGGGGGGGGAGAAGAATGTTGCGAGATCATCGTGTTGATGTCAGATCATTATGTGATGGAGCATGGTTGTCTGTAAATCTTGCAAGCTTGAAAATAAAGCTAATTCAAACAACATCACTAAAAATTTCCTTGATAGACGTCTAGACAATTTATTACAGCGAACAACAATGAGATTATGTCCGACATGAAAATATATAATTCCAGATGATTTTGATTTTCTGAACACGAATATCACCAAGGAAACATTGTTTTATTGGCTCTGGTTTGTGAGACATTACCATGTTAAAAGTAAAAAAAAAAAGCTTTACAAGGGGTATCACAGAAGACTAATGAAATTTCGTCCGATAGCAAAATAGACAACTGTTTGACAATCAGCTTCTTATGTCCATAATAAGCATAATGCAGAATTAAGCATCGTGTCAGACGCCGTTAAATGAACTGTTATGCTGTAATAAATTTGCATTTCTATGAATTTTCTTAATGCGTTTCTATATGCTTGTGATATTTTTTCTGTTTATTTTTTCCTATATATTTATGTTGTTTCTATTGATTGTATAGTGTGTTGTTATATGTGTATTAAATGTGCGATTTTATAGCGAACCAACGCCAATCCAGCATTATACAGCTATGGTTAATTTCATGTTCAGCATTCCGAATTACATAAGAAATGACTATTTTTGTTTCAGGCACAGAAACTCCTTCAAAATTTGTTGTTCGGTTAATTTAATGTTGTGAAAAGTATTCCGTTTGGCCACTATTGATTGCTAATCCACATTGGAAAAAAAAAATGAATTAAAAATCGTGGTTCTTCAGATCTCGTTAAACTGGATCAGCTAATGAATGCAATAGTTTAAGTGCTATTTTTTATTCATTCATTAGAAAAATTTTCTAATAGTTTCAAATGAGAAACACTCGCTGGTATCAAACTTGTGTAACTTTGATCTTCGTAAACCTGCGTGGATCAAATATAAACCAGAATTTCATTCCAGCAGAGTAGGTGGCACTAACGGTTACTAGTAGGTGGTTTGGATGTTTGCAGTGTCTTACCTCTTCTTGTCTGCAGCAACTATATAGTATACGTATCTTACAATCAGTAGCATGATGAGCGAACTAGAGGTACATATATTCGTTGCGCAACGCATTATTATAAATTTTCTGGCTAAAAACGACATAAAATCGTCTGAAATTTGGGGAGGCCCCACGTTCAGTTGATGGAAGAAGAAAAATCTCTCCAAAACTTAAGTACATTACGATTGGCATAAAATTGTTTAGCAGGGCGTAATGTGCTAGAAAATGAGCCCCCCCACCCACCCCACAAGCACTACTACTACTTTACCGTACATGCACTTCGTAAGCATTCCTCTACGGAATTTCTAAAGAATTGGTACATGCCTTAAGGGGGGGGGGGTGTGTTAGGAACTTGATGTATTGTGAACTGAACGGATAGTTTTTAATCTATCCTCCAGGATGGCCGGGAACATGGAATACCGAAAAATGTTTCCTCGGTGGGTCCCTCGTGCCAATCGTCTCCATGACAATCAAAGTCACACACTGTTATATTAAAAACTGAGTAGTTGAAGGTGGTTCAGTTGGCCTGTGTCCAGTTCGAATTTAACCCTCTGCGACCATCAATTGTTTAAACAGCTTAAGGGGGGTTGGTGCACACAAATTTTCCAAAAAACACATTTTCCCGTTTTTTAATTTTTAAATGCTATGAAATTTTTTGCATCCAACTTTGTTAAAGCTTCTGTTCAACCTGTACTAAAAATATTTTTAAAATATTTTAATATAAACTGCTGGCAGTCATTACACATTAAATGTTTTCCACTAAAATGCTTTTATCTACACTATGTTTGTATGTAACACTATAGTGTTGAGAGACACAGAAAGTTTCAAGACATCTGAATGAGTGGTGTTCGAAAAAATGTTCCTTATCTAACAAAAAAACTTAGTTCAGAGAAAAGAGTATTTTAGTGAAAAACATTGGCATGTGTAATGTCTGCCAGCAGTTTATACCAAAATATTTCTAGTGCAGGGAAAACAAAATCTTTAACAAAGTTGGATGCAGAAAATTTCATAGTATTTAAAAATTGAAAAAAAGTGTTTTTGGGAAGTTTGCATGCACCAAACCCCCCCCCCTCCCCAAAGAGGGATTGGAAGGACAGCGATTCTACGACGATGTAGGTGTGTAAAAGCACTTGCGCAATTGGCTACACGCATGTCCTTCTGTATTTTTGGAAATGAATTAAGAAACTGCGAATCCATTGGAAAAAATTTATTTCGCAATATCATAATTACATAGACAAGTGATATGTTATTTGCGTATCTTTTTATCCCTTTGAAAAATTATTATAAAATAACTCCGGTTTGTATTTTATTTGCTCTCGTACATTATACAATTGGTACTGTATTATGACGGGATTCCCTAAATAAGAAGAGAATGAATTGCATGGAATAAGGCAAATATTTAAGAATTGTGTAAATGAAAAATGCAAAATGTATACTTACGCTTAACTTTTTCCCCCTATAGGTTTTACATGCTCCGATTCGGAAGAAACATGGTGGAAATTAATGTCATAATTGCCTTATGTGTCGTTCCCATAAGCCTATTCCTACCATCCGCCCAAAGTCAAGAGATTCCATCCGATTATGTTACCTACCAGGATTTAAGGGATCTGGGAGGATATTGTGAGCCAAAAGACACTTGTTCCGGCGTCACTTACGGATCCGATGGATCGACTCGTCGAGATTTCTACAATTCTTTCGATCCGTATTGTGATTGCGGCAGACTTTGCAATGAGTACGACACCTGTTGCGTCAATTCGCCTTACAGAAAATATCAGACAAGGTTTAGAAGCAGCCGTCAAGTATGCGTTAGACTTAACGGCCAACCAGATTCGTTCTTCATGGTGGGCAAATGCAGTCCGGAATGGAATGGAAACCGTCAGATTCGGAACAAATGTCTTGATAGCAACATACGTGATCCTTACACTATAATCCCGGCTTTCGACAATACAAATAATGTGACTTACAAAAATTACTTCTGTGGAATATGCAATAGAGTCGAACCAGACCGCCTTACCCTGTGGAATATGACGATACGCAAAAAAGCGTATCAAGATTACTCAGAGCAAGATTTCGAGGAGAACTTGACATTCGACGAGGAACGTCAGTCCTGGGGTCATTGGGAGAAAGTCGATGATAAGTGGAAATTCGTGCGCGTATTTATCAGGACTGACATTCCAACTGATCAACATCACAAACGCTGCATTTTCAATCTCGTGGAGAATTGCGATCCTGACTGGTCCGATAGAACCATTGCCAACAAATGTAAATCTTACACTGCTCCCATACACGCCCTCAAAACCGGCGACAGCTTTTCCCGACGTTATCGTAACATTCACTGCGCTATTTGCAACTCTGCCCAATTGGTGAACGATGACTTCTGTAGTGTGCCCGATTTAGGTGAGGGCTTCGAGTTCGGTGAAGGCGGAGTTTCACCGCCGATTTCTATTACGCTTCTTTTCGACGTGAATCCAAAGGACGGAGTTCAAGTAGGGAGAATTAGTAAGTGTAAATCTAATGAATCATACGATCCTTTCTTCCATAAATGTAGGACTCTTGTTTGTGGAATACCAGGTTACGTTCTGAAAAATAATAGGTGTGTGAAGTCTTGATAAAAATAACCATCAATATTTTTTTTTGAAGCTGTTGGACAGTTTTTTTTATCCACTGAAGACTATAACGAAAACCCATTTTAATCAATAGGAATACTGTAATCAATATTTATATCGACACTCTTCTCTACTGATGAATAACCCACGTAGTTTCTCGAACTCTTCTGCAGAAGAGTAAAAAAAACTCGTTGTCTGTATATTGTGTTGCATCAAAAGTAATAAATATACTGATTATAATCACAGCTGTCATTATTCACCATTGCCAATGCGCATAACACGAAATCATTGCTCATTCACCAGTTCACGTATGATAAACTATACTGAGCATCATAATAATCAGTGATGGTGAATTTGCATACATATACAGACCATCTCGAAAGTTTAGATAATGCACTTTTCTTAAAATAACAACAAAAATGTGAAGAGTAAAATTAGCGCTCTTTAATGGATAATAAATGAAGCATTTCTACATTTATAGAAAAAAAAATTTTCTGCGAAAGAATATTTAAAATATTTATAGTATCGAAAATATAAAAAAATGTATAAAATATACAAAAAATACAAAAATATCTCAAAAGTTTCAGATTTACAAAAATTTTAATACATTTAAGCCATTTTAAAAACAGCCCTTTTTTGTATTCTTGATACTGTAAATATTCTAAATGGCCTTTGTTAAAAACTTTTTCCTGTAAATGTAGATATGCTTCAGGCTTTTAATAGCTGATAGACTTTTCATTTTTTCTAACATCCTCAAACACATTATCCTCCATGAATCTAATTAAATTCTGTAGGGTTTCAACATCAAAACTGTACCATGTTTCCTCTTCAAGTCATCAACAGTCGAGTACCGTATTTCATTTGCAAACATATCGTGCCCCATACATTCCTAATAGGATTTAAGTTAGGACTTATCGTTGGCTAGTCTAAAACTGATACATTTTTGCGATTAAAAAGCTTTTATGTGGCAGGAGATCTTTGAATACACACGTTATAATGTTGAAATGTCAAGTGTGGTCCTCTTAAATCTTCTCCAATCAGTAGCAAATTGTTCTCGAGGATTTCCTTTAAGCATCAGAGTTTCGACAACTAATTTTAAAAGTTGAGGAATCCTGACAATTAGAAGCAAATGCTGCCCATACCATTATCGAAGCTCAACCTTATTGTCTGCTGGAAACATGCGTCTGGAACATATGTGAGTTAAATTTTTTTTGCACCACCAAATAGAATACCAAGCTACTTGTCTGCATAAACATGATTTCGTGTCCCTGCACAAAACACATTTCTGCCTAAAATATGATTTCGTGCCCATTCCAGCCCATTCTCTATTCTTCATCTCTCTTTGGTGCTTCCTTGTGACTATTGAAAAATATAAATTCATTGAAGGAATGCTATATGGAATTGAAGCACCACTTAGTACACGTGCTTACAACACACACAGCTTATAAAAATCAGTTCCGCTCAAATTTCTGAATTTCGGCAGACGCGGGTCCCTGAATGTTTTTTACAGCAGTAAACATCATTCGATATTTAAACGGCTGAGACAATACGGAATAACGGCTCCACCACCATCGAAAGTGACCAGTTTGGAAGTGGCGGAGTTCTTGTTCGTGGAGGGGTTACGCTTGGTACCTGTACATCTTCCAAGGTGGTTCAGTCACTGTTGCCCGTGTCACCAGTACCGAAGTTCTCCTTCCTCACGTGCGGCTGTTCAGAGACGCTATAGGTCCTCTTGATGGACGACAACGCTACACCTCATCGTACAGTGGCTGTCGCAGAGCTGTTGGAGAGCGAAGATATTCAACGAATTGATTGGCCTTCAAGGTCCCGGATCTAAATCGAATCGAACATGTGAGGGACACTCTAGGGAGACGCTTGGTAGCACGTCACCAGCCGCCAGCAATGATTCCGGAGCTGCGATTGGAGCTACAACAGGAATGGGCAGCAATGCGTCAACAGCTCGTTGACGACCTTGTACTCAGCATAGGCAGGCGATGTAAATCTTACACTGCAGTCAGGGTTGATGATATTCTCTACTGAATGCTGGATTTTCCTTGCTAGTCACATATCACATGGATGTTTCGATCATCTGTCGATTTGGACTCGAAGCTAATTTTCCAATAAAGTTCCTCGTTACGTTTTGGATTTCATTTTTTGGAAAGTTTTGTTTACTTTTTCTATGATCTCACGTCTTGAGGATCTTATGGTATTATTTTTATCAATTTGGAACATTTTAGCACGACGTTACATTAGGAAAACCGTTTCGTCCTTAATTTTTGCACATCAGTGTACCATTTCCACAAACTACCGTGGATGCTCGAGCTTCCACAGAACCCCCAGCTCCGACGCCACGGTCCAGACAAATTAGAAAAAAAATTGACAGTGAAAAATGATTGAACTGAGTTGAATAAGAAATACAGTATTTGCAGATCCTACTCGAATCTAGAGACTGGTTTTTGTTTGTTTCGTACTCCAGCACGTTTTACATTCCATTACAAGAGCTAGCTCTTGTTCACATTTTGATTACAGAAGGAGAGAGAGAGAGGCTTTTCAAAATATTCTTTTTTCTTTCCTTTACAGTAAAGGAATATGCGTAAATGCATAAATGGTAGAAAAATCTAAAGTGTATTTCTGCTCCTCGTTTTATTTTCTCGGCGTTGGGGTTGGGATGGGGGTGGGGCGAAATACTATTACATCATTCTTTCCTTCTTTCAAACTGAGCACAATTCCGGCCTATCGCCATGGGCATTTACTACCGAGTTGTGCCAGAAGTGTGGTGTGTGTATCTAACAGTCTGAGTGCGTATATAGTATTACGCCTGATTTTTCAGTGCTCCATCTATATTTAAGAAGTGAAGTGATTGAATATTTGTACTGTTTGTAGGCCTGTTGCTCTCGGCGTCGAGACACTTTAGCTCTGAAATCGACTCGCATGCGTGCCTCGAAGTTGTGAACCACAGGAAACCAACTTCATCCAACCACCACTGTGGGTACGAACGGATCAGTGAAAATTATAAAGTCACGGAAAAAGAGATAAAATTTTAATATAAAAAAGTCTATCAAGTTACAAAATGCACAAACTAATAAAAAGTGGAGTTACGCATTGAAAAGAGGGTAAGTTCGGACTTGAAAGTATTAGTCGCAAAACCCAATAAAGCCCGCTAAGGATGAGTAAATTATTGACAAATCATTGACAATCTTTTGGGTGTCCGGGACGCGTGTTTAAATTGTTCACTTCTTTTTCGAGCAAGAGGAAAAATATAATTTCGTGATTGGTAGCTACGAGTGACGAAGCTAGCAATGCGTCACGAGAGGCGGAATTCTCGACTGAAACTACCGTGTTTTCCTGCGTATAAACCGCGGATTACCGGTTGATTCTACAGAGCTGGATTTGAATCATGGTCTACGAGAGTTTCACAGCGGATTTTACAGACGCATTAACAACTACACTAAAAAAAAGACGAGAAATTTCCTACGCCAGAATATCTAACTTGATATCGGTACAAGATGGTCTGGTCTAGTGGTCAGGAAAAAAATATTGGAAGAATGAAAATGGTAAAAAGCGTAACGTAATGTTTAAAACGTAGAAATTCTCTAATGATGCAAGAAAAAAAAAAGATTCCTTCAGAAATATTGACGCGTTTGCTCTCTGTTGTTGAGTATATATTAGCATTTCAATTTTTTTTGTTTAGAAGAAATTCAAAAATCTTATTTTCGAACTCGATGTGAGAACTGAGGAAGATTTTAGGAATGATATTCAAAGAAGTAAAATAGCATAAAAATGAATAGGTTTGTATGTAAACGTGACATGATTGATAACCAAAGTTTCGCGACATCCACAAAAACCGGTTGCATGCAGATTTCTTCTTTATATAACAAAGCTGAATTTATAAATACGAAGGATGAGAAGAAATATAATGCGTTCTTTTCGGATAACTATACTGACGTAGACAACGCAGAGAATCGACTTGAGACTTCATGTTTGGCAGTGAAGGACATCCATACTGTCATAAAAGCATTTCCTCGTCTACAACTACTTCTTGAACTTAGGTAAGTTATTTCTTTCACTTGTTTAGTCTTTTTTGTTATTATTTTTAAGATAAAGGAAAAATGCGTCTCATTTTCTACTTGTATTGTAAATGCTTATTTTGTGCAGATTACACGGGTAGGTTCCCATCACCTCCGTTGAGTCGTCACATCCCATTTCAATCTTGGTGTATGCTTATACTTTTATTAATCATATAGGATAAAATATTTTCTGATATTTGCAATTAAGCAGAACACCTTTATTTGGAATGCTGCTTTCAATATCCCGTTTAAGTATAATCGTATGTTATGAGCAAAGCCCTGAACTGGATAAACCTTACTATCGTAGTGCTGTACCTGTAGCTAGCTTTATCCTTAATCCAATCTTCACCCGTAAAATATACATAAAACATACCGTATATACTCGTGTATAAGCCGAGTTTTTTTGTGGAAAAATTCTTTCCTCAGTGGGGGGTCGGCTTATACTCTGGTCAGTTTTTGATGAGAGAACATCGACCCCCACAATCGGCAGTAGTAATTTTTGCAGCAGTGTTCGAGAAACCGGCATTAATGGTATGGGATATGTTCAAACCCCGCATGAAACGGATTATGTCAAAGCCGAGGCAAAGAAATCGAAAACATCATTGGCTTCGACACTAGGTAGGATAACGTCGGTTGTATAGCCTTTAGATGTGAGCATCTACAAGACTCAGACTATTTGAGGAATTTGTGGATCGAATGGATGAGTTCCGATGATAAAGAAACAACAAAAAGTGGTGCCTTGGAAAAACCTGACATTGGCCTAGTGTGCTAATGGGTACATGAGGCGTAGCATTCTGTTTCCGCCCAGCCGATCCTTCAAAAAGTGTTGCATCAGCAATGCGATGGTCGGAACTGAAGATGATATCCTCTTTTAAAGTGACAATGGCGATGACAGCCCAGATGAGGATGAAAACGAAGATGCCGCGACCCCTATGATAATCTGATGGATTACGACGAGCTTGGAGAAACGGATTAAAAAGTTTGAATCATTTTCTATTGTAAATTTTCGTAAGCTGTTGATTTTGCATAAAAATATAGGAATTTTTTTTCTCTGAAATGCACGGATTTTTGGGGGTCGGCTTGTACACGGGGTTTCAATTTATTGTGGTTTTGGTGGTCCTGAAGTGGGGGGGGGGGGGCTTATACACGAGTATATACGGTAATTAACATTCGCTTATTTAGATCTGTCTAATCATCAGCAAGGTCTCTCTTTTAACTTTCTAAACTCCAGAGATATAGATGGCTTTTTCTCAGCCCAAGATATCAAGGAAACATTTATTTTCGGGATATTATGCTGAGGTGAACTAGAAAAGAAAAATCATCTTGTCTCCGCCGGGCCCCGAACCCAGGACCTCTTGCATACTGGGCAAGAGGGCATGGGTTCGATTGACCTCGTTAGAGAGCATTGTATTTCATTGGAATTAGTCACAGTCATGTCAGGCCCTCCTTTTGAGTTCCAGTCAGTATATGTTGGCTCTTCTTTGATGTTGTGTAGCAGACATAACCTGTTGCTTTAAACGAAGTTCATTATCCGAATTCCCCCCCCTGTGGTTTGTATCTGAACACCCCCATAATTGGTTACTTCTGTGCAGAGTTTGAGTGGTTTTGATGGGACACCCTGTATTTGAATTTAAAGCGATAACTAAATGATAAATTTTCCTTATTGCTACCAAATTTCAGGGTGAAATACGTTTACTACAGTGAATAACCGTAATTTTATTCTGATTCACTTATTTAATGAGCGCATAGTATAAATTGATACCGGTCTTTTGAGTATATCCGATGATAATCAACTCAACAATGATTGTGTCCACCCAGTATGGATCGACAACGATCCCTTGAATGGACTTTCTTCGTTTTGCGCAATGTTTGTTGATGTGATGAATAAAATTTAAATTGATGTTCCTTGAACCTATTTTTTGCCGGGATGTCGGGAATTGACCAGATTCTAACATTCAAAAAGCTGGTGTCCCCTGACGTCTGCGACATGGCGGCTAATACGAGGGAATAAGGTAAATTGATTTTTCATGAGTCTGACAGGAATTAATCAGCTTGAGCGTTTGTGACAAGAGCAAAACAACCACACGCTTGAAGGAGCTCTTGTTTTAAGGAAATGAATTCAAATACCATTTTTTAGAAAACATTCACATGATAAATTTTTTTTCGTATAAACCAATATCATCGCCCTTGTTATGTTGTCAATATTCTACCAACTTTGGATGAAAAATGATTAAAAACACGCAGGAGGTTTTATTTCAAATCTTATTAAATGTTGAATTTGCTTCTTATTTCATTCATTATTTTGACAGTTCTTGATTGGAAAAATATGTATATTATTCTCAATATACATACATTACAAAAGTTTTAGAAAAGTTCTTTTATGAAACTTGAAAAATGCAACCAATAAGGGCATCGGTTACATTAGAGTGAATGTAAGCAATACCATTATTGGTGTTTTTTTTTTCAAGTTTCGTAAAAGATTTTTATCAAACTTTTGTTGAGCGATCCAGGCATTCGAATAACGAGGGACACGATATAGCAATCCAATGGCATCTTCTTCTGTTTCGGTTTCCGCAAAAGCATATTATACAGCCAAATAATGACGAGGTCTTCGTGAGTATAAATAGAAATCATGTAACATGTGGAAATAGTAACAAATGGTAACAGTGAAATGATAAAAATAGATTTATATGCATGTGCAATATTGTTTTTCATTTCATCTACAGGTTTCCATGCACAAATTTGGAGATATGAAGGAAATCAACGTCACGATGCTGTTATGTGCCATTTCCATCAGCTTATTCGCTGCATCGACACATAGCATAGATGATCAGCCTGATGATGACGTCACCTTAGAGGATCTGAAAAATCTAGGAGCAGATTGTAAGTCCGACAATTGTTTGAACGCAACCTATGAAGTTAATGGACTGATTGATCAAAATTTCTACAATTGGAGTGCTCGAAAATGTGATTGCGGTGCGCTCTGCATCCATTTCGATACCTGCTGCGTCGATTCGCCTTACCGAAAACATAGAACAAACTTTTACCGTAGCCGCAACCGTCAAGTATGCGTAAAACGTTACAGCCAAGAAGTTTTTGATGAAGACTTTCCAAATTCTTTCTTTATGGTAGACGAATGCAATTCGAGGTGGATTGGAGACTCCCAAATTCGGAACAAGTGCCATAACATGGACATACGAGATCCTTACACTCTAGTTCCAGCTTTCGACCATACAATTGATCGGACTTACAAAAACGTATTCTGTGGAATATGTAATGGGGCAAAACCTGAGAACTTAACCCCGTGGAAAATAAAAATTAATGCGGAGCGACATTTTTCAAATTATTCAAATGAAGAGGTCGTTGCAAACATGACATACGATGAAAAACGTAGAACTTGGGGACATTGGTGTAATTCTAAGTATGGATATGTATTTCATAATATTTGGTTAACCGTTGACACTCCAAATCAGCCAAATCTGAAGCCCTGTTTACTGGATCTCATACAAGATTGTGATCCGGCGTGGTCTGATAGAACAGTTTTACAGAAATGTCGTTCTTATATGGCTCCCATATATGCCTGGAAAAAAAATAGCTCTCATGAATTTTATCGAAACATTCATTGTGCTATTTGCAATTACGCTGAGTTGGATCCAGAAAATGTTTGTAGCGTCACTCAGTTTGGTGGTGGTGGTGGATATGCACCACCGATTTCGTTCACGCTTCTTTTCGATGTAAATCCTAGAGACGGTGTTCAAGTCGGTAAAATTGATAAGTGTAAAGCTGGCGAATCATACGATCCTTTCTTCAAGAAATGCAGGAACCTCGTTTGTGGAATACCAGGTTACGTTATGAAAGGCAACAGGTGTTTAATGTCCTGAGACACGAATTACGAACAATTGTTCTATGTTTCAGTTTTTCAGTTTTCATAAACTGTAAGGAGTAAAAAATAAGTGTTAGAAACAGTAGGTATATTGCGTATAAAACAATTTCAAATCAGCCAAAACTCAGTCTTTATCTTCCACTGATATTTTGAATAATAATACATTTTAACTTTCGAGATTGGTACGTACGTGTGTTTATGCATTCATTATGATTCATGGACTACGAAGAATGAATTATTTAAATCTACAATTTGATAATTTTTGACGATTTTCTGCGTATGGGGAAAAAATAGACCGCGATTTACAGTTTATATTCCTATACACTTGTGTAAGAATGGCTGGCTGGCATTGTGGTGATTCGTGTTGGATTCGCTGCGGCGGCAGCATAGTGTTGGTGGGCTGAAGCAGCACCTCCTAGAGATAGAAGGCCTCTGCACCCTGCTTGGGATGTCAGTAAGTAGTCCATTTTTCCTCAGAATATTCAGGGAAAAAAAATTCCCTGCTCGTGCCAGTATCATCGTTGGAAGGAAAAGAAATGTGATTGGGCTCAGAATTGTGGCGATTTCTATGCCCCACATCCAATCACTATGCGGTATTTGTGAGCTAATCAGGAAGATTCTACGCCAAAATAAGAAGAAACGAAATAGGATGTGTTTCAAAATGTGGAAAACTTGCTAGGTAGTCTGAATGACGTTTACGGCAAACTGTGCATAGGCCTTCTATCTCTAGGAGGTGCTGGCTGAAGTTAGTTTTCTGTGGCACAGACTGTGTTTCGAGACTAACAAAAGAAGATCCATGTTTCTAAGTGCAATATTCGCTGAGATATTTGAATTCAGAAACCGGAAAAACGTTAACAAAAACAGGATAAATTAGGGTAAAACACGTTTTAAGGCCTTGGATAAAGACGCACACACTTTCCAGCATATACTGATTTGCTATAAAGTGTTCTGAATGTTAACTTGAAATATAGATTCTGCCATGGCTCCCACATCCTGTAGCGGGGCCCCTACGCTGGGATCTTTTGCGGGCCCCTCGATCAGATTTTTAACGGGCCCCTTCTGTAGTTAATTTATATCGTGAATAAGCAAAAAAAAATTGTAATCCTCCCGGGCCCCTGGGCTAGAGCCCTGTCAGCCCCTCCTATGTGGGGGCCATGGATTCTGCCATCGGGGTGATTGGTCTATTAGCTTTCCTTCGACATAAAGCTAGCTTGAGAGACCTTGAAATCTGTTGTATGAGATAATTAAAGTCAGAACAGGATTTACGCCCACTTACACCGTCCAGTGTGAGCATCACACCGTTTCATCCACAAAGGTTCCAACATTGCAAATCAAACTAACTTGAATGTCAAAAAACAATGCCACCATAATTCTTCGAGCAGTATATTTTTCAAATCCATAATTTAAATTTCAATTTTACTTTATTATTAACAATTACATACTCAAATATGTCATTACCCAAGACTGCCAATATCGGGGTTATAATCATAAGAAAATTGAAAACGGATACAAACTTTTGATTGAAGAAAATTAAAATTAAAATCACATGAATGCAAAATCGAGTTAATTATTAGCATATGTAGTTAAAGTAATACAAAGTATCATGAAATAAATTGGTAAAATATGCACAATACGTGAGTATGTCTATAATGTTGAATGAAAAAAAGAAATGTATATGCACATAGGCATAGGCAGAATTTTCTCGAGGAGGGGGGCTTTCAGATTTTTTTCTTCTGAGGGGGGTTTCTACCTTTTTCCCTGCAAAATAACACTATTCAAGGGGCTGGGGTTAGAGCACCAACTCCCTCCCCCTTTGTGTACGCCAATGTATATGTATATACGTGTACTGTATATGTCGTGGCTGGCTTTGGGAGTACTACATTTAATAGACATTAGAAAATAAGTAATAGGTTTTGCAGTCGCCGCTGTGGTGGTCGAGTGGTCATAGTGACGGACTCGCATCGCGGGGACCCGAAACCGACCATGGCCCCAGCTTTGTCCCCATAGGGGATATAAGCTGATCACCCAGAGGGTTTGGGTCATGGTGGAGGAGCGATGCAATATCCGGAGCACTAAGCACCAAAAGACCACCAGCGGATAAGAAAACAAAAAGTTGAGGTTACATGGGCAGGTGCATACGCACGTCGCCAGCAGGCCACGAAGGGGGCCCACAAATAACTATAGACACACATATATAAGATATATAAGATATGTGGTATAAATTGTAAGATATGTGGAAAGATATATAAGCTATGTGGAACGATATATAAGATATGTGGAAACATATATAAGATATGTGGAAATAAATTTCAATACTATTTATTGTGTGATGATATTCTTTAAACTTTCTTCTGAAATGAGGTAGATTAGTGATGATTTGCATGTCATATGGTATTGAATTGAAAAAAACCTTGGCGCTATGAAAATAAAGTGTTTTGTAAAGTACATAGTGTGTATAAAATATTCTTTGTGTGCATGTGGTAGAGAGTAAATACGGTTTGATCTACGCGGATTTACTGTAGTGCGAATGGGCAAATGACATTGTTCTTGAAATATAGAAATATGCACACTGTATACTCTATGGGTGATATGGAGAAGTCGGATTATTGTGAATAGCGCAGGTTTTCTCTGCCTTCAGGTAGGATTTCATGTGGTAAAGGGATAAAAACTTCAAAATACCCCATGATGCTATTGAGAGAGTAACGCTCGGTTGTCGTCACCATCATTAGGTCTACTATAGGAAAATATTTGCTTTTCAGTTCCAGAAATTTACTCAGGCAAGTTTTCAAAACTGTTTATTATTTATTGGAAATATGCCCAATAATTTTAAGCTAAGCAGAATGCATAATAAAAGTGTCTTGTTTCATTGTGCTGTGCTAATGTTCAGCTTGCAATTCCGTCCGGTTAGATGGAAAGCTATTTTTTCGCATATGCTGTGCCGGATAATATGGGATACTATAAGTATTATCTGAGTTGGGCGAGAATATCTCTTATTTTACCCGAATATCTCTTCAAAATAGAAAATTTAGTAAGATAAAAGAGGAAAAAGGTTTCTGGAAATGATGCGTGTCCTGTTCTCTGTGGACCCACCTTGATGGTTTTGGGGTGGATTAGGAATATTTCATTTTGTGACTATGACACTACCGCATTCTCAACTACAAAAAGCATCCGATGAAATTTTAATTCTTCATCATCACACTCTCATTGAATCTAGTTTTTGATCAATTCGAATCAGTTTTCTTCATTGTGAAGCCCATATTCCTTATTTTACCCGACTGTTACACATTTACCCATGAAAATGGTTTTTTTAAATGACTTTTTTCATAGTTGTAATATTTACTTTTAAATACAATACACTTGTATATGCGAAGGCAAGAAACAAAATTTTATAGAAATGCAGGTTTCAGGTTTCTCTACCACGTTTCGAATTGGAATAATCGAAGCAAATAGAAATGACATTCCATATTATCCGAATGTTGTATATACTGTATATATATACATATCGAGCAGGTGCAAGTTGTGATATGCTGTGTCATGGACACGGCCACAAGTTTTGACTTGAATACCTTTTTTATGCTTTGAATCGTGTTGTAGGTATTGACGTAATGAAATTATATCATTGTCATCGGCTTTGTCTTTGGAATTGCTAACAAACGATACCAATGTCGTCTATTTTCGTTGCCAACTGCTTTGCAACAATTTGTTACGAATCAGAGTCGCGGCCCTGGTGCCCAGACGGGAAGAGATAGCAAAACCGGAGTGCTATCATCGAATGTACCTTGACAATATGCATCTGACGACACCCTTGCTTTGGACTTGCGTTAAGTACTTCCTGAAATATGAGCGTTTAAAGACACTTTCGTCACGCAACTTTTTGCGAATGCTCCCAGTATCGTTATATCATTTAAAAGATGTATTCACGTCAAAAAAATAACGAGTTTTTTCGATGACGTTCTTTATTTGGGTTATAGGTCTGTAATACTGTTAAAAATTGCGCTTTAGATGTGAAACAGTGTAATAAGAATCATTATTAAGCCGGTATTAGTGGAAAGGAGAAAGTGGACAAGGCATGCATTTTTCGATTCATTTGAGAACCGGTTCTACAGAATCTTCTCGCTTCCACTGTTTTCAATTCATTTGGTGAGTAAGAAACATGTGGAAGGACGAATTTGTATTCTGCTATATTTATATTTTTTCTTATCGTACTAGACACAGCATTGCTCATGCACGTGACAAAAGTGAACGAATTTGCGTGAATTTTTTGCATGATACATTTATTAAATTTACGATTCATTTTTCAAACTTGTGAAACTCTCACAGGGATTTGACAATTCTTCTTTTTCTGAAACAAGCAGGGAATCGAGAAACACGTAAGTGGTTATCTTTTGATTTTGGTGATGATTTTTTTTCTTCATAAAAACACAAAATTTTTATAGTGACAAAGCATTGGTTGTGGAATTTTCTAAGGACGAAAGTATAATCCCGGCCTTAAATCTTGACCAGTGGAACGAGAGTCCTCGCTGTGTGTAGACTCAACTGATAGCTTCTTCATCATATCTATGCTGATTAAAAAACATTAGTGAGCTAAGCAAATTACTTTAACAGGGTATAATGCAAAATACTTTAAATTTTCTGGCGCCTTTTCTGGGCTAGAAAAATATAATTGATCCGGCCAAATCAAATAAAGTTAGACAGTGGGGGGGGGGGGGGGGGAGGACCATGCTCCTACCAGGTACAATACTATCGTAGGTTATGCAAAATAAGAAGTGTGAAGATATAACATGACGATCAATGTGAATAATATTGAAAATATTGTGAAAATGGTGTCTCGATTTTAAATATTATAAATAAACAAACACACACGCGCTAAAATATTATCTCATGAATATATTTCTTTAATTTTTAATAGTAACGTGATCTTCACGTATTCCAAAGAGAATTTGAATGATCCGTCCAAGGAATTTGTCAGTGTTAGGTTAGTAGACATCTATGCCCGAACCGGGATTCGAACCAGACCTGCACAGTGAGAAGCTAGTTCCCTAACCACTGTGGCAATTTTCATGTGAAACACTCGTATTAAACTAAGAAAAACACTAATTTTATAGCGACATGTAGAATTTTCTAAATAAAATGATATAAATGGAGGATTCTCAAGGCCTTCTGTGTAAATCAATAAACATTACAAATGAGATAAAAGGATATTTTAAAAACGAGGGTAAAAAATGCAAATATTTAAGCGCCATCTGCCTGTTGTTGCAAAGCTATGTGATGTTTTGTTTAATTTTCGGTATGCAATGATAAATTACTGCAGAATCAAAGTAAATTAAAAAAACTAACTGACTTTTTTGTCATAAATGTGTTCTAATTTGTAATAATTTGATATTGACATAACATTAGAACATCGGTTGAAAATTTTCTAAATAAAATAAGAAAAGAATAAACTTTTTCACATACAATATTAACTGTTGATAGTTAAATAATTGCTTACGCGCGCGCGTTCCAATGAATTATTTATACATTGAGATGACCATGTACGGTATATACTCCGTTGTAACTCGTGGAGGTTCCGTTCCACACATATTTTTCAATTATTAGCTCGGGTTATTGACGGATTCTGTAATTGTAATATCATGAAAATCATTGCTAATAAAATGAAATGAGTTCATATACTCGGCGTTCTTGAATTTTGACACTTAACCTATTTCGGACTTAGCTCTGCAAAGTCAAAATTTCTACTGTAAATAAGCCACAAGTTATCGAATTCACATTTTTTGTTTTGTAAAATGCTTTCAATTGATTTCATATATACTGACTCTCAGAGCGGCATAGGCTTCAAATTTTATTATATTTTATTGACAC
Source organism: Pholcus phalangioides (assembly GCF_987345545.1). NCBI lineage: Eukaryota > Metazoa > Arthropoda > Arachnida > Araneae > Pholcidae > Pholcus > Pholcus phalangioides. Next base: position 24,496,536 of record NW_028301602.1, read on the forward strand.
ACGTCTTATACACATACACTCACGCGTGACCCAACAATCACATACAAACAATTTTCCATCTTCTTCATCTAGCTCAGTGATTTCCAACGTGACCGATGGAATGTTCCAGGGGGGCGGTAGAAGCTACGGGTATAACATAGGATTCTATGGGTTAGATTCCGTTGGGGGGGGCGATGAGACAAAAAAGGTTGGGAAACTGATCTAGCTCGTACGGAGCAGCATCGAACAGGGAAGCTTATGGGAGTCTATACACTCGGTACATCCTGAGAAATTGCATCTACCTCAGTCAGTATAAGTCTCAGTCCAAATCACCGATCATCGCCATATATATATGTGTGATCAGAGTACTTCCCCCCCCCCCCTATAACCGAACCGCCATGGGCCCATTTCCGACTGACGCAACGCTTTGTCTAATTTTTTTCCTTCAAGTAATTTTTATGCAAATATTTGAATGAAATGAATATTTTTGGGAATTAAAAAGTTTAATAAGCGTTACAGTATTTTTTATTTTTTTTAAAAAAGTAAATTCAATTTTCTATGACTTTTCGAAAATGAAATTTTTAGAAATTGTTTCCTCACTCCCAATCTGATTGATTTCTCATGACTATAAGCAGAAATAAGTTTTTAAAAAATATAAAAAAACAGCAGTGGTAGTAGCAGTTTTCCGCAAAAATGTTTTGTCACCAGGTACATAATATTTCCCAAAATCATATAGTTAGCAATTATATTTTTAAATTAAGTTAATTTATATAAATCTTGACAGGTTAAGTAATTGGAAAGTTACATTAATTACAAAGAAAAACATGCTAAAAAAACTAATGCTCAATTTTTTGTTTTTTCTCAAATATGCCATTTAAGCAACCTCATCATATATGATAATGAAGGTGAACAATTATTTTTACCCTCATTTATAATGATATTTTTTTTAAAATTATGATATTTTATTATTTTTATATTAATGATATTTTTTTGTAACTTTCCTCCCTTTTTCGAATTCGAATATCGCAGCGAATATTGCACTTGGACAGGTGTTTTTTTTGGACAGGGCAACTTTCTCATTGGGTTTTTAAGGACAGAGTGTCCGTCTAAAAATGTGAGTTTTATATTTTAATAAATATACACCTTCTTACAACATGGATGACTTAACCAAGTTCTACACGCTATTATTTATACTTTTGCTTATTGAAAATATGGCTCTAGGATCAACGGTTCGCCAGTAAAATGTCATGATCGCTATTACCTATGCACCCTGTATACAGAGAGATTCAGAAAATAGTCGCCGAAATAAAGGAAATGAAAAGAAAATTCGAGCATACGATAACAATCCAAAATTACATAGGAACTTGGGTACGCAAGAACCATCCGGAGCCGGTACAAGGAGTTGTTGCGTCACACACTTTTGAAGGAATCGTAAACTCACGAGAGCAAGAAGTTGCAATTCTGGCAACATAAATACGTTAGGGGCCATACATGCATTCAGGACATATATTTCGACATGTACTAATTCGTTAGATATTCCGCAGAGGAATGTTTACGAGGTGCATATACGGTTAAGTAGTAGTAGCAGCACGCATGCAGTCCATGAGGAATTTCTAACGAATCGGTACGTCTCGGAATGTGTATGTTGCGCATAATGCATTTATGGTGTCAGAATTGTGACTTTATGCTTGCTGAGTTCGGGATTGCTTTAAGAGTGTATGACGTCACAACTCTCTGTAGCGGGCGGGGGGGGGGATGTCGTTTGCGCACCTATGTTCCTATGTGATTCTGGAATGTTATCGTATGCCTTAATTGCCCTTTCAGTTTGGCCTTATGTTTTTCTGAATCACCTTGCACGTAAATTATGTAATTTTGTCGAGAATTTGAAGCGCAGTCAAAAATGGGTTAACGGGGGTAATCAAGACTTGTAATCATCAGCGTATGACAATCATGTCGAATAAACCGAGTTTTAAAATGTGTCTTCATCGTACGTCTAGTACAAGTGTTTCATGTTCACCATTACACTCATCCCTTCATCTACTGACAGTATTTAACCCTTTAAGCGGCAATTCAAAATCACTAAACCCCATTTCAAAACGTCATATTCTTTTTAGTTAAATAGATTTTCGTTCATTTTTAAGCAGGTGAAAACTAAGGGATATAGGGAAAAGTTTTCTATATTGAGAAATCATTTTACAACATATTTGGGCTTGCCAATGCTAAAATAAGAAGATTTTATGGAGACGGGTTATCTCGCCATTGCGGCTTGAAGGGTTAAAGCACCGGGCTAGATAATTCGTTATGTAACCATGTAATTATATGGAAAACCGTATATATTTTATCCTTAACTAGAACTAAAATGACTTACAACATAATTTTACATATTTATAATTTATTATTCTTATTCTTTTATATTTTTATTCATATTTATTATCGCTTTCTTATTGTTTTTCCCATAACCTGGTAGGTAAAGGATTAAGATTTAGGAATTCACCATAACTATATGATAAGGAATTTTCGTCTGTGGGACTTATAGTTAGCGAAAGGAATTGTGGGACTTCACAAAGCAAATGTTTAAAATGTCTCTCTCTATCACCTAAATTCATCGAGGCCATTTAACACTTTACCTGCTCCTCCTAACGAGAACATGGCCAGCCACTCTATCTCAACGAAGAGATATGAGCAGGTGGTCAAAGACCTGGATCATGCTGGAAATAACATAGCCCTGCCCCTACACCCGGGAGACCAATCACCGACCCCCCCCTCCTCATGACACCCCGCCCAATATGTCTCTTCTATCCCTTCCTATTTATTGCGTTAAAAAAACGTTAAGGAGAAAAAGTAAAATAAAATAAAAGAGAAAAACTAGCGTGACATTAAAAAGATATAAGAACAAAAAATGAAGAAAAGGCTAAAAAAAAAGGAAAAAAAAATGTTCACAAAAGCCCAAGTATGCACAGAAAAGGCATGAATATGTATATATATTTTCAGAAAACATGGGTATAGACAGCGCCTGGTTGGTGCGACAATTATCCATGTATCTGTGAAAGAAATTTGTTAAATGCGCTAACATGGTTATAAAGCAAAACAATCTTCAACCCTTTACCTACCCTCATTATGAAATAGGGGAAAAAATCGCGTGAATTTTTCACCAAGTCATTTTAGTTCCAATTAAGGCTTAAAAACAAAACAAAAAATATTATTTTTCAAAAAAGTTATTTAGATTTAATTCACCTGTTACTTTGAAAGTTTCGACTCAGCAATATAACGTTTACAATGAAAACAAAAAATACCAATTCAAATATACTGGACAATACATAATAATGAATATTTACTAATTTACCTCAAAAAAGAAGCCATAATGTGTTTTAGGTATTTGTTATGGAACATTTTGTAAAAGCAGTGTTTTACTGCATTACACATTTGTAAAATCTCTCCTTAAAGAGTTCTAGGATGACGGATGGAATGTTTTCGCTTAGATTAGGGGCTCTTAAACCTTTCTGACATCGAAAAATCCAGCCTAACTGAACTTCCCACGAAAGCTGCGACCACCAACTCATACTGAGGTAATTAGAAGATGCAGTACAACCTTGTAACGCCCCAGTGACATCTTAGAAGAAGGGCCAGCGGGACCCCTTATTTAAACAGGGGCACAATTGGTTGATTTCCATTTATTCTGAATTTATACTTTTTATTAATTATAATTGCTTTTTAGTTCTAGAATCATTTTTCCCCCCCATTCTGAAACATATCTGATTAACTACTTCTTTTAATTATTCTAAAATTGCTTTAATGGGTTGTACAATTATTTATTCCTGTGAATCTGAAATTAATTATTTCCTTCAATAACATGTTATATCTTGAAATTATTTCTACCATTAACTCCGATCATTTTTTTTGTTTCTTCCAGTAATTATGAAAGCATTTTCCTTTACTTATAAATTTTTTATCAATTACGAAACAGTTTCAATAATTCAGAAATTATTTCATTTCAAAATTATAATTTTTTTTATTTATGGAGGTATTTTTCAGCATTCTGTTAATTTTGTAATTATAGGTAGCTATGCCATTCGACATGCAGACTTTTCCGTCAAAAAGAGTGCTTGTTAAAATATGTGTCGGGACCATAGACTTAAGATATAAATAGACCGCGCACGCTATTCATAAAACTTATCGAACGTGAAGAAAAGATGAGCAGTATTGTCGGGGAAGAACAGGTTCTGCGCTATTACATTTGGCGCGTTTTCGCAGAAGCTAGGATGTTGCTGTAACGAAATTTGACTCAATTCGATCAAGTTGATGAAAACTTTCCTTCATTTTTTCAATGAATTTCACTCATTTTTATGTGAAATATTTAGGGAGTATCAGATTTGAAAAAATAAATTCTATAAAATAAACAAATATTGGAAAACGGAATTTTTTTATTTTCCATTAAGGGATAATTCTTAATAATTTCTTAACACATGGGTTTTTAAATTTTAATTGAATATATAATATTTGAAGGAAGTGAATATAAACAGGATAAATTTCATGAAATAAATTTTTTTGGCACAGTTTTCAATAGCTTTCTAAATATCTATACACACACAGGAAACAAAATATTGTATACAACAAATATATAATGTTTATGTTACTGTAAATTTGATAAATCCGTAGTGCGCGTTATCTTCAGAAATTATGCATAATAGTTGGTAAATATATGCATAATTACCAATATTTTTAGTAAGTTTGATGAATTTCGTAGCATTTATCACTTTTTACGAATGAATCGAATAATTCTCAAAATGAAGTTAGTAAGTTTGATGAATATGGAAAAAATCCATGCTGAAATATCACTTTATTTCAACAACTTCGTTCTGTCCGTATGAGATGCGTGCACTACACATATTTCGCCATAAAAATTAAATTAATAATAAATGCGAAGATAGAGAGAGATTTTTTTTCATCGGCTTAGTTCATGTTGGCTTTTGCTGTATTTATCAGCATATGCAAACATAGCCGTTACGAAGAGGGGTAAAAATACTATTATTTTTAGAGGTTGTTATGCATTTTTATGCAAAACTGCAATTGTCTAGAGGGGGGGGGGGGAAGTTTTCCTCACATTCTATTTAAATAGAATATTTTTCATAAATTTCTCCTTCTGAAAAGCATATTTTCTTCCAAGTTGAGCAAAACTCGAATAAACTCACTAGCTCGCCAAATCTCGCCAAATCTTGCGGAGACGTATATTTCAGTTAAAACTTCATAAAACTCACAATTTCAATCATTTATTGCCAAAAATTCTATTAAAACATTTAATAATGATTCATGACATTTGAATTTTACCAAAACTTGGAACTTTAATTGAATTAAATCCAAAATGGAGTCGTTAAAAACTGAGATTACGTCAGAAATCCATTGCATCGTCAATTCAATATTCCAATTTTTAATTTATAAGAAGGGGAATAAGCAAAAAAGTATTCCTTTGTGAAAGGATAATGTTCCTCCTTTCCTAAACCGTTCCGAACATCCGAAAGCTGCACACGTGGTGACCATTCTAATGCAAACACCAAACATGGCCCCCGCTCTGTCCCTTGTGGGATATAAGCAGGCTACCTTGCGGCTGGGCCATGCTGGAAAAAAGAAAATGCCCCGCTAGCCACCAAGACCACTGTCCGACCTCCAACCCACGGAAAGGAATACAGACACCAACACCAAACATGGCCCAGCTCTGAGGCAGATTACCCAGCGGCTGGGACATGCTGGAAAAACTATCTTGATGTTCGGGCCCGGCAGGCATCCCCGGCCCGTAAGCCACAGGACCCAATCCCGCCGAGGCCCCCCATCGCCCCCGACTCCTGGCAATTACACCCCCAAAGTCCCCGGAAACCCCCGCCAAGGAGCCCGGGCGAATCGCCCGCAAGAGGCCAACAAAAACATCTCGAGCCATCCGCCATCATCACTGTACTCTGTCCCCAACCATCAGCCAATCTGCAAGACCAACTTCACTCATCTTGTCTTTTGTTGGAAGGGTTTTTTCATAGGTCCGAATCTGCAAATAGAACATGAAAAACAGGATACATGTACAAATTCAGGTCCAATGAACTATAAATATGTAAGTGGGAATTATCGATATTGATCAATTGCTGGTGTTAATAATATCACAAGACTGAAGGAGCCGGGGGGGGGGACTTTTCATTGCCAGTTAGAGACATGTTTAGATTTGGTTATTATAGTCCTAATGATGAGATCAAGTCCGAAGAAATTACAAAGTTCACTTGAACATACAAAGTTCAGCTGCGCACTAGTGGATTCACCGGTGGTATACATTGGAACACATGAATATATTGATGAATAACAAAAATTATGGCGTTTCATAGCAGTTGAGAAAGTATATAAAATGTGCTTATAAGCAGGTGTCCGGGTACAACGTCAGAGTTTTTATAACAGATGGGCTGTGGGAATGATCTAGACAAACAGCGATGCCACGAAACGTAAGATATATAGCGTACATGATGATATTATGTAAGCATTAAATAGTATATAACATGCATAGTAAATATACATGAAATGAGATAAAATTTAATTATGCTTACAGGACAACATCTGCAAACTACGCATGATTCAATAATAAAAATTTAGTGAACAATTCAATCAAAAAAAAAAAATTAAAATTCAATCGACAATGCAAGTAATAATAAAATTCAATCAAAATTCAATCACAATCAATAATTCAATCAAAAATAAAATTCAATCAATAATTCAATCAAAAAAAAAAATTCAATCAATAATTCAATCAAAAAAAAAAATTCAATCAATAATTCAATCAATAATTCAATCAACAATTGCGCTCAGCCCATCAAAGCAGAGCAGAAAAATTCAAACAGGATATTATTAAACATTGAATCTGAAGTAGATACTTTGGATACAAAAAATATATATGAACATGGAAAGAATACATATTGGCATCACTGACAATGATAAATTTCATTAAAATATCACTATACATATTTTATAGCACATGGGGTTAGGAAAGACGTCGCAATTATGGTACATAGTCTGAGTCCGAATCAGAGTCCAAGGGATCTTCTCTGTCTTGATATGCCATAGGTCTCGGGAAGATGTATAACTCTTGATTATTTTCCATAAAGTTGATAAGATTTTTAATCTTATTATAACTGCCAGGATTTTGGAAGACCTTCAACTTCCAAGACTGTGTATCAGCAACAGGGATTTGTAAGTGGAAGTCTTTGGTGAACGGGCAGGCTGTAGAGTAGTGGATGACCGTGCCCTCCCCGCCACATTTGCATTTCTCAGTCTGTCGATGAAATCTCGCCAGATATGCTGGGAAAGGACCATGTTCGGAAAAGAATATAACCATTTCCCTGGTCCATTTCCTATATCTGTATCTTGCTGTGGGGAGGAGAGCATATATTTTCCTGCCAACTTTGCGTTCTGTCTGCCATCGATTTTGCCACTTCTGCATCATTTCCTCAGATAAGATGTTCTTTGCCCATGACTTAGGGAAGAGCAGCGAAAAGTCAGACGTCACTCTTGCAGTCGCAGCTTTTGCAAGTTGGTCTGCCTGTTCATTCCCATATGTTCCTGCATGAGCTTTCACCCAATTGAGACTGATTTGAGGATTGGCACACAGAACCTTTCTGATTTGCCTAGCGATGATGTGTTGAGACAGGGGATCCCTGATTGAGTGGAGTGATGAAAGTGAATCTGTGAAGATAGATGTTCTCTTCTGGAGTTCTTCCGCTTTCTTAATAGCCATAAGTAAAGCAAAAAGTTCGGCTTGGAATACTGTGTTATTGGTATTCAATTTACAAGACCATCTGTAGAAGATGTCATCTTTCTGAAGGATAGTAAAAGCTGCTGCAACTCCATTTTCCGTCTTTGAACCATCGGTATAGATGTCGAAATAGGGTTTTTTAAACAGTTCAGTGTCAGTCGGATCTGCAGACATTTGTCTATCATCAGGATATTCTGCCGGGTGTCTCGTCCATCCGGTGATTTTCCTTTGGATTTGAGTGTGACTGATGTGAGTTGCATCTTGTAGTTGGATATTGCGTTTGTTCCGAAGTGCCCCCATTTTAGCTTCGTACTCCACGATATATCTTAGTGGAGGCAGACCAGCCAAGATTTGCAGGGCGTTTGTTGGTGATGTCGAGTAAGCTTTGAGGATGTACAATAAGCAACCACGTTGGATAGAATCAAGACGTCTACCCTGTTCCTCCGTTAATGTGATACCCCAGGCTGGGGCACCATATGCGATGATCCTCTCAGCCACTGTCATATATAGGATTCTTCGCATTGACGTGGTAATGCCCCATTCCTTTCCAGTAGAGCACCATAATCTTGGCATGAGGGCATTAATTTTGGTCGAAATTGTAGCGATATGGCTGTACCAATTCAGTTGGTCATCAAATGTCACCCCGAGAATCTTAATATTAGATCGTTTCTTAATGAAATTGTCGCCAATTTTTACCGATGGTGGTCTTTTGGAAGAGAGCCATAAAAAAGTTGGTTTTATCCATTGCGATGCTGAGTCCGTGTTGGTCTAACCAATGATGGATTTCATTTAGCACATATGTGGCTAGTCTACCTGTGCCTTCTACTGTAGGGCCCGAGGCTATTACCGTAATGTCATCTGCGTAGGCCTGAACCCTGACATTCTTCGGCCACCTCTTAAGGAGGAGATCATTAAGGAATAAGTTCCAAAGTAGTGGCCCGGAACACGATCCTTGAGGACATCCCCTTGCCATTCTATGTCGAACTGTTCCTAATGGTGTCCGCATCTGTACCACCCTGTGTTGGAGCATGCTTATCAGAATATTGGCTAGATTAGATGGTATAGGCAGATTAAGCAACTTTTCCCTGATAATATTATGATTGATGTGATCGAAAGCCCCCTGGATGTCCAGGATAATTATTATGACGTTATGTTTTTTAATTCTTTGATTTTTGATCTCTGTGACAATGTCCATGAGAGCTTGTTCTGCCGAACTCCCATGGCGAAATCCATATTGAAGGGGGCTGATGACATTAGATTTTTCCAAGAAGAAGATAACTCTCTGGCAAATGACTTTTTCGAACAATTTACCCAGTGTTGATAACAAATGTATGGGTCTATATGATTTAGTTGATGTTGGATCTTTGTCTTTTTTGAGGAAGAAGAGGACATTGCTAATCTTGAAATGTCGTGGAAAATGTTCAAGTTGAAAGCATTTATTAAATAATGCGGAGAACACCTCGGGAAAGCTTTGCAGTAGAGCTTGAAGGGTTACATTATTAATTGCGTCTTCGCCAGGAGCTTTTTTCTTATTTAAATGACTTGCAATGTACCACAGTTCTTGGCGTGAGATTTTCTTATTATCCGGCTCGTGAGACACCAAGCTAGCCGTTGAAAAGTTTATTTGATGATTGGTTGGATAGTTAGCCTCAGGGAAAAATTCTTGAAGTTGCTTTTGGGCTTGTTCTAGGACAGTCAAATTCTCGTCTGTATCAGTTTGGAAAAAAAGTTGTGGGGACAGAGAAGATTGTTTCACCGTTGCTTTGTAAAATATACCGTACGGATTTGTAGCTGAGTTACACAATTCCCTCCAGGAGCTTCTTTTTGTCTTCCTGATTAATTTTGAATATAAGGCCCTGTTACGGTGGTAAATGATTCTCAATACCTCCTTATTATCTAGGTTTGCCGCTAGATACCTTCTCTTACTAGTCCTGCATTTCCGTCTAGCGACCTCTAAATCTTTGGTCCACCACCCGTCGAAATATCGTGTCTTTTGCTTTGATATTAGGAGATACTTGTTACCCTGCGTTTTCAAGAGATTGAAGAGATCATTCGTGCATTCTTCCAATTGTTCAGTGGATGTAGCTAAGTTGATATTTTGTACATGGAGAGGTAATTGATCAACCATTGATCTCGTGAACTTCTCAATTCGGCGTCTCGAGTTGGAGAATTTGACCGTCTTAATGATTGATGGTTGAACAGAAATAGAAATTTCTATATGTGAATGCGGGCTATGTGTAACATCGAGATGCCTGACCTTCCAAGTTACATTATCAAGCGGTGGAACAAAATTTGACAATGTAACGTCTGGAGCGCCTGTGGCCCCGAAGTATTCGTATGTGTTCGAGCCATCATTGTGAAATATCAGATGATTGGCATTAGCGAAATCCAGCAGCGACCATCCTCTGTTGTTATTATCCTTATATCCCCAGCTTTGGTGGTGGGCGTTCATATCTGCAGATATTAAAATTGGAGAGTTACCAGCTTTCCCACAAATAAGGTTCAGTTCTTGAATGGTATTTTCAATTTTCTGGTATGGGGATGAATATGCCGAGACTATAATTATTTCTCCAGAAATGGTGCAAATTTTAATTGCCACACAATTTGTCATGATGGAAAAAGTGGCACCGGAGAGATGTTGACTAGCAAGGACTATCGCTGCTTTTTTATTTAGAGAGGTCCATTTCGGCCAAGACGCTGGAAGTTCGAGTAGTTTACCTTTACCAATCAGAGGTTCTTGTAACATCAATATACCCCAAGAGTTTTTGGTGGCTTGCAACGGAAGAAGCGCAGTCGCATTTCTGCATTTGTTGGCATTAAATTGTAATATTTTGATGCCATTTGTGGAAGATGTTGGAACAGACACTGAACGTTGATGATCAGGAGAAGACATAATCCTATATAATGACAAATAAGGTGTTCTCTTAAGGGATGTTACACAAGAATTTAGAACCACGAAAAGAAGAAAAGTCTTTTGATCCAACGATAAGCCTGAGGATTAGATGACGCGTAGGTGAAGTTTGAGTTTAAAATTGTTATTGATCTCTCTCCTGATCGCTGCTTGTCCATACAAGGAGGAGCAATCTATAAAAAGACCATTCGGGCATTGAGAAGTACGCCGAACTAGATGTTGGAATCCGGCATATTTGATCTGTTCCTCCAGGTTTTTCATTGTGAGAGTTGGATTTCTACTGCTACAGTAGGTCATGTGAATTGGAAATTTCTCCTGTTCCTGATATTGCCTGTTATCGGAGGGGGTCGAAGATTGTGTTTGGTTCCATCGGTCACTCTTTTTACTAGGCATTCGAGATTTGATAAAGGCAATAGCATGATGATTTAGATAGTCATTATTCTCCAGGGAACTCTTAATATTGTAGCAAATTTCCCTGGATTTACATTGAATAGCCAGCCCATTTCTAACTGGACGAGTACAAATAATTTCTGAGTCGAATTCATCAAGAAATTCAATGAGGCTGATTGTTTCTTGACCTGTTGACTCTCTTCTCCTGTAAATTAAAACCGTCCCTGCCTGTGATGTCTTCTCCCGCTCTAGGTAAATATTTGATCGAGATTCAGCATTTTTACTAGATGATAATGTATTCCCAAGAACTCGATTAATTTTTGACGATTGTTGGCTGTTTCTATCCCCCATTTGGGAGTTGTTCGTGGGGATGGCATAGATATTGTCTCTTGTCACTTTTCTAGAGAGGACAGCTGTTTTTATTTCTTGACATGTTTTATTTTGGTAGCAATCAAGTGCATATCCTCTGCTTATTTTTCTGATTCTGCCTATGCCATTATGAAATTGGTTTAAAATTATTCGAAACTCATTAAAAATATAAAATATATTTTTTTGTAGAGTTATTGTTTTTCAAAAGAAGAATTGTAAAAAATTCATCTGGATTTCTTCGTTCCTGTGAGATTCCTCTTTCCTGTAACTTTCGCTTATTCTTTTTCTTCTTGCGCACCTCTTGAAATTGTTCTTGTATTGTTTTGTCTTCCTGTTCTACGATCAGCTCTTCTACAATCTCAAATTGCCCCAATTCTTCTGACGCCGTTGCTTTTTCAGAAGCAGATTCTATTGGAGGCGGAATGGTTAGATTATCAATCTCGGTCTTCTCTTTATCCTCCGTATTGTTTTCCTGGGTCTGTGAAGAAGAGGGATTTTTGAGACTCACCTTCTTCACCTTTTTCTTCCTCTGCGGAAGGGGGGGAGGAAGCCCGAGAATTTTAGTAGAATTTCCCTTCGTTATCTTTGCACCGTCCTCTACAACTGAAGGATTTTTCAAAATTGTATTTCCTCCAATTACCTGTTTCTCTTGTGCTGTTTTGGACAATTTCTCATTTTCTCTACAACTTTCTTCTATCCAATCTTCCACGAGTTTGATTAATTTATCTGCTCTTTTGCGGGCGGCTCGAGGGATGTTGTGTCTAATCTTGTTCTCTACAATTGTAGAAGAATGTACAATGTCCGTGATACAGGTCATCATTTGCAGAATATTTGTGCATTTATCAAATCGTCCATATTCCTTGAATTGTATTTTTTTGCGATCAGGCTGAAGTCGGAACGCCAAGTCTTCCGCTTCTCGGACTCTGTTTTCATAGTACTCCTCCAAATTGCTGTTTTCTTCAGTACAATATAGACCTTCTAGTCTCTCCAATAGTTTTTTAGTCGCTAAATCTCTAAAAGATGCCTTACAGTGTCCACAAACTGGTTCAATACTCTTCTCGACGTCCGAGTCTGTAATATTTTGTGGATTACTGTCCAAGAGATTAAATTCTTTCGAAATACAATTTAATTGATTTGTTTCTGTACCTTTTTCATCTCGACGATTGTTGGGTGTATTCTTATCCCTGATATTCCGATCATCATGTTTTTTTCCCTTCTTAGTTGAGGATATACTTTGATGTTTTTTTGTTTTCTTGAAACTTTTTCTTCTTGTATTCACCTCGTCCATCAAAGCAGTATCGTCCTCTTGCGAAGAATCACTTAAGTTAGGGCTCCTGAAGTATAGAGATTTTTTGCTAACCTCTTTTTCCGTTTGCTGGGATGAAGACAAGTCGTTCGATGCATCGTAGGGTTCGTCGTCTCCCTCCTCGAAGGTGGTAGCCATTGAAGAAGAGTCCAAATTGAGGGACTGATTCTCGAAAAAAGACGAGTTCACGATATTTGAAGTGGCAAATCCGAATCTGGCCTGTGTGGCAGGGATAGGTGGTGTTGCTTGTCGTTGAAGATCTCCAGCTTGATGCGCTGAATCCAACGATATAGATGAGACACCTGATGAATTGTGCATCTCCGACATTGAGGTGACAGACAAATTAAAATCCAATGATGTTTGCGTCGGTCCTTTGGCAGTGGAACACATGGATTGCAGTCGTTGGCTTCGTCTGGGCGGATGAGGAGAGGTAAACCGGAAAAAAGATGGGCCTCTATCACACATTATTGGAGAATATACTGTACTGTTCGGAGAAGCCCGTGAATCGTCAGTTAGCGTCTCTTCCTGATTGGTGATTTTACTAACATTTTCAAGATTCTCAAAAACAGTTGCAAGTTTTTCTGTTGATTTCTCGTTTGCTAACACGTTTTTCAGCAATTTATAGTGCCCGGAGTATGTGCGACTCATTTTACACTGTTTTTACACAATAAGGGACAAAAAGCAACAAAAACAGGACAAAGAATGGGAACGTGACGTATGGTTCAGATTTCACCAATTAGCGCTAAATTTAGGAAGAAACATTTGATTCAACAATGCCAAGAATGACGAAAGACTTAATCCCGTATTCAAACATTTAACAAAAAATTCCCATACAAAATATAGTGATACAAACACACAGTGGTATGCAGTTAAGGCTATTCTCAAATATATTGATGATATAATGCAATAAAATGTCTCAATCTCAGAAAATAAACACATTATGTGTAACACAGGGCCATCATACCACAAAATGCATAATGGATATTGTCAAACTAAAACTTTATCATTCTATAATTGAGACAGTCCAGGATCATGTGAGAGGCTATGGTATGATATATAGATGCGTACAATAGACACAGAATGCTAAATAAAACAATGTCTCGCAAAATTTAAAAGTAATATGGTCACCAACCTATTACGGGACTGCGTAATAATCAATAGTTAAATTATCCACGGGGTACACGACGCTATTAATTACATATATCCATACTATCAGCATATGATGCAAATATACAATGTTCAGATTCTCAATTCAAATTATGGTCCGTCTTCAAATACGGGACTATAGAGTCCAGCTTGCGTTCAATTTATAACCTCCGAGTTTTAACCCTGTATAATTTTTTGCACGCTTCTGTCCCTGGCCACGTTGCTTCGATAATGGCGACCAAATGTCAAAACCAATGTTATAATAAGCATTCAAAAACATATATCTTGAATAATAATCATCTCAGAATTTAAATAATGACAGATTCTGAATCAAAAAAAAAAAAAAAAAAAAAAAAAAAAAAAAAAATATATATATATATATATATATATATATATATATATATATATATATATATATATATATAGTATAAAATAGTATAAAATAGTATAAAATATATATAATATAGTATATATATAAGTATAAAAAAACGCCCCAGTTGGATTTTTCAAAGTTTCCCGTACTTACAGCTCCCGAACATTACACACGACTGTGTTAGCCCCAACACCTCGCAACGGCGTGGCTTTTCCAATATCCACAGAACTTTCTCTCACTTCACTCGATTGCACAATTTTATAAAAACACTGTTTCTCCTACACTTAATGAATACCTATAACACATATAGTACCCGTCATGTTCTAATATACACATAAAAAATGTAATTTTTATTCGAGCACGAAAATAAACAATCCCACTCCATTAAATGAAAAATGACCATTCTAATGAAAAATAAGACAGCACTTGGAGATCGTCATACGAACAGCCATATGGAAAGCATTGCCAGCGAGATTCCCTGACCAGCCTTTCGACCGGAGTCACGTGACTCCGGATCTTTGCTTCACATTGTAACCCCTCGCGCGCACTCTATAGTATTATTACTCTGTGGTCGGGACCCAAATTTGTTTCACAATAGTTTCCGAGATGTGTTTTTTTAGGGAAGCGGCACTATATATACTCTTGTGAGATTGGAGGCCACTACTTTTGTATGAAATATAGTGCAAAAAACTGAAGCATGAGTTCGTATATTTTTGAAAAAAAGGAAAGAGACATCAGCTGAAAAAAAAGTCCTATTGCATATTTTAAAGTAAAAACCAATATGACACAGAGCTTTAAAAATCCAACGATCGGTGGGTATCGAAAAAAGAGGTTATTTGCTTGAACGTAGATTAGGAAAAAAATACAATACTTAATTACTTTCAATAATTATCATTTTTTTTTATAAATTTTATTATTTGTTATTTTAGTCGGTATAAAATTGAAAGTTTCATCATGACAGGAGAACTTGTTTTAACACACGTTTTGCCCATATGGTAAAAATTAGTATCAGCACTAAACGAATTACTATTTAAGGAGGGGGGGGGGGGAAGCATTTTTTGAATCTTTACTGAATAAATTTTATCAGTATTTTAACACTCTTTCTTTCTATATTCTTATTCAGAAACATGGAACGAATTAACGTCACAACATTATGTGTCATCTTCGTCTGCCTTCTCTTAAAAACAGCTTTAAATCAACAGATTTGGCCTGATGACGTCAACTACGAAGATCTGAAAAACTTGGGCGCAGCATACTGTGACCTAACAGACACTTGTGCCAACGTCACGTATGGTCATGATGGATCGGCTGATGTA
This sequence comes from Pholcus phalangioides, assembly GCF_987345545.1. NCBI lineage: Eukaryota > Metazoa > Arthropoda > Arachnida > Araneae > Pholcidae > Pholcus > Pholcus phalangioides. The sequence goes on from NW_028301602.1 coordinate 24,512,103, forward strand.
GATACCGACCCTTCTTCTCGCTTAAAGTGCGATTGCGGCACTTTGTGCATTAAATATGATACCTGTTGTGTCGATTCACCTTACAGAAGGTACAACACAAGGTTCTATCGTGGAAGGGGAACCCAAACGTGCGTCAAAGTTCACCAACAGTCCCGATATTTCTTCATGGTGAGCGAATGCGATCAAAGGTGGAGAGGACGCCCCGAGATCCAAAACAGATGTCATAACAGCGACATGCGAGATCCTTACTCCCTAGTTCCAGCATACGATCATAAAAACGATGTAATTTACAAAAACTTTTTCTGCGGGATATGTAATTTCGCCGAACCCGAAAGCTTTACAATGTGGACAATGACAATGAATGCACAATTATTTCAAAATTATACTGAAGAAGAACTGGTGGAGAACATGTCATTTAATGAAGAAAAGGGCTCCTGGGGCCATTGGCAGGAATTCGGTGATGAGTGGGAATTTTCTCCGATAACTATCAATATTAACGTCGCTGAGGAGTCGTACCCAAAACATTGCTTTCCGAATCTCGTACAGAACTGTGATCCTGCATGGACTGACAGAACCATTTCACAAAAATGTCGTTCTTATTTGGCTCCCGTATATGCTCCAAACAATAGTACTTCCAGTAAGAAGTATCGTAACATTCATTGTGCTATTTGTAACTTCGCTGAATTTGATTCAAGCTACGGTTGTTATGCGGTATACGAAGGTGGTGGTGGTGCCGGTGGCGGGTCCAGTTGGGGTGGTGGAGGTTCGCCACCGATTTCTTTCACGCTTCTTTTCGACGTGAATCCGAGAGATGGTGTTCAAGTTGGGAAAATCAGTAAGTGTAAAGCCGGTGAATCATATGATCCTTTCTTCAAGAAATGCAGGAGCCTCGTCTGCGGAATACCGGGTTACGTTCTGAAAGAAAACAGATGCGTAATATCTTGAGGAAATGAGTGACTAGCAACGCGTTGGTCTTCAGCAGTTTTTTTTATAAACGAACAAATAAATAATAAATCTTTTATTACTCTTGAATATTTTTTAATTATTATGCTGTTCAAATCTCTTGTGCGTATAAGTGTGTATTAAATTTTTCCCTCATGACCCTTAATTAATACGTCGTTAGCAGGAAGGTAGAGAATGCCTCTCTGCACTGTTCGTACAAAGCACGAAAGACTGGGTTAGAACCCCTTAATACACGTATATGAAGTCGTCTTAGACTGGGTACAAAGCGGAGATAAGATGACGTACAAAAAAGAAAATTCACTTGTATCCGTGGGGAATCGAACCACCAAACTTTCACAGTCTGGACGAGTGCTATACCTATTCAGATACAGTGAACTGACATTTCCTTCCGTTAGAGCAGAGGTCTTCAACCTTTTCCTAGTCGCGAGCACTGCCTGCACTCATTAGTTTGAATCTTTGATGTCAGGATGATTTCAATCCTTGAATGCAATTTGAACAAGATGTTTGATTGGAATGTTGATAAAGTGCTCGCGAGGGAATCGGATACGAGTACTCCAAACCAAACATGGCCCCTGCTCTGTCCCTTGCGGGATATAAGCAGATTACCTTGCGGCTGGGCCATGCTGGAAAAACACTCCCGGTATCCACGCCCAGCAGGCATTTCGATGCAAGAACCGCAGGGTCCAACCCCCAGAGCACCCTGCCGTTCCAACACAGCGATAAGCACGTTCGTGGAAGCACATAGAGCACTCTCTCCAGTCCATTGAACCAAGAAGACAGAACCATGTGGCTGTCCTCATCCTGCGACACACGTCCATCCATTCCCATCACCGCACCTTGTCCCTTACCACCCATCGGTTGATGGGTACAGGGATCAAGTCCCCTGTCCCAGTCCCTCCGGCCGCCGGTGTCTATCATTCTGGAAAGAGATCATTTTATGCGCATATACATACACACATATATGTATATATATATATATACATACGCAACAAAACACAGTATATGGAAATAAGACCGGAGTTACAAGTGGAAGATTGACATAGAGTTACCACGCAGGGCAATCAATGGCAAACATCACAGTTACGGGAGGGTGGATGGTACAAAAGCAATTGTAGAATATTGTTCATGTTCAGTTGTTTTGAGAATATTCTTTCCCCTCAAACATCAAAGTCCCAATTAGAATGGTAAATTTGGTTCGACAACGGGAATTCTGAAGAAAGTTGGTCACTGAATAGACATATTTAGCTTTTTGAATACTAAAAAAAGAAAAAAAAAAGGATAAATAAGAAAAAAATATGACAAACACACACACACACACCAAGTCTGCATATCATTAGATGGGTCTGATACATGGAAGTTTGCTGTAAGTGGACAGACTGTAGCGTAGTGAAAGGGTGTGCCCTCTCCTCCGCACTTGCACCTGTCAGTCCGCCGGTGGAATCTTGCTAAGTATGTTGGAAATGGACCATGTTCTGAAAAGAAAAGGATCATCTCTCTGGTCCATCTCCTCATCTTACTTTTGACCATAGGTAAGAGGGCGAAGATTTTTCTACCTGTTTTTCTTTCATTTGTCCATCTATGTTGCCAACTAGTGTGCATCTCTTCCAGCAGAATTTTATTAGCCCAGGATCTTGGTAGGAAGAGGGAAAAGTCTGATGATTCTCTCGTTGTTGCAGCTTTAGCTAATGCGTCAGCTTGTTCATTACCCACAACGCCCGCATGGGCTTTAACCCATGCTAGCCTGAGCATTGGATTTTTACAAAGCTCTGATCTAATCTGTCTTGCCAACAAGTGTCCCGAGAGAGGGTTTTTAATTGCATGTAGAGAGGAGAGGGAGTCGGTGAATATCACTGTTTTTTCCCTTAGTTCTGTCGCTTTCTTACATGCCATATGAATGGCAAAGAGTTCTGATTGAAATACTGAATTATGTTCATTGAGTTTGTATGACCACTGGCAAATTATTACTTCATTTCTGCAGATAAGAAATGCTGCTGCCACATTATGTTCTGACTTAGAGCCATCTGTGAAAGCTAGCAGTTCGTTGGTGTCCCCATATGTCTCGATGTCCGATGTTGATGTAGTTATTTGGTGGTCGGCTGGACTTACAGCAGGGTGTTGTGTCCAGCCGGTTAATTTTTTCTGGAATTGCAGATGCCCTAGGCTGTTGTCATCAGAGAGAAGGATGTTTTTCCCATTTCTAAGAAGAAGACCTTCCTTTGCTTCGTATTCAACGAAAAATCTGAGAGGAGGGAGGCCTGCGATAGTCTGCAGAGCGTTAGTTGGTGAAGTTGAATATGCCTTTAAGATGTATAGAAGACAACCCCTTTGAATTGAGTCCAGTTTACGTCCTTGCGCCTCTGTGAGGTGACTTCCCCAAACCACGGCTCCGTTTACGATTATTCTCTGTGCTACTGTGAGGTAGAGAGTGCGTCTCATGGATGCATTAATTCCCCACTTTTTCCCTGTAGAACACCAGAGTTTTGGAAGGAGAATGTTGATTTTGTTGGAGATTTCCGCGATGTGGTTTTGCCAGCTCAAGCGTTCATCAAAGATGACCCCAAGTATCTTGACTTGGCTTTTTTTCTTGATGAAATGTTCTCTAATTTTGATCGAAGGAGGTCTTTTCGAGGATATCCAGAGGAAATTGGTTTTTTCCGCTGATAATTGAAGGCCATGATGTTCCAACCATTTACTGAGGATACGAGTACCCAGCACTCTGGGTACTTCAGGAACCTTCATAGTGCTTGCGATCAACGGGTTGAAGATGTCTGCCTCAGAGCATATGTGAACGCTAACTAAATGGAAATAGTATTAACAGTACGGGATCGGGCATGGGCCGAGCTAATACTGCACACTTGAAAAAAAAAAAACGTGGAATTTTTTTTGCTTGGTTCAGAAGAAACAGGGCAACAACTTCTTAATTAGAAGTTTGACGACAAAGGGACCGCATAAAAATTTAGATTTCTGATTTGAAACACACCGTATTTTCACTCCCAGAAGTGGTACAGAGCGATTTCTGAACACGTTTTGAGCATTTTTCGAACTATAACCTCACTCTCACGACGAACGGTTGATGAGATGAAGACCGAATTAAGACTTAGAGTACATACTGTATATCACTACAAAACGGATGATTTATTCTGAATCACCATGTATTATAAAAATCACGTTTTTTTTATAGAAATTTACAATTACAATATTTAATGGGCACGTTAATCGTGGGGAATGTGAGTAGAGAATTTAGCTCTAGAATAATTTTTTTCACCCATTCTGAAACATATCTGATTAACCAGTTCTTTTAATTATTCTGAAATTGCTTTAAATGGTTGTGCAATTATTTATTCCTGTGAATCTGAAATTACTTCCTTCAATAACATGTTATATCTTAAAATTATTTTTACCATTAATTCCAAGAAATATTGCTTTTTTCCAGTAATTATGGAATTATTTTTCTTCACATATAAATTTTTTTATGAATTACGGAACAGTTTCAATAATTCAGAAATTATTTTATTTAAAAATTATAATTTTTTTTCTTTATGGAGGTATTTTTCAGCATTCTGTTAATTTTGTAATTAGGTAGCTATGCGATTCTACATGTAGACTTTTCCGTCGAAAACAGTGGTTCTTAACTTACGGGTTGGAACCCAAATTTGTTTCACGATAGTTTCCGAGATTTGTTCTTTTTAGGGAAGCAGCACTATATATACTCTTAGGAGATTGGAGGCCACTAATTTTGTACGAAATATAGCGCAAAAAACTCAAGCATGAGTTCGTATATTATTGAAAAAAACGAAAGAGATATCATATGAAAAAAAAGTCCTACTGCATCTTTTGGAGTAAAAACTAATATGACACAGGGTTTTATTTTCGGAGAAGCGCGGTATTAGAAAGAACCGTTATATGCAAATAGGGTATGGAAAAAATCCAACAATCGGCGGGTATCGAAAAAAAGAGGTTATTTGCTTGAACGTAGATTAGGATAAAAATATTTTCGATTAGATACTTAATTAGTTTCAATAATTTGAATTTTTTTTTATACATTTTAAAATTTGCTACTTTAGTCGGAGAGATTTAATTGAAAGTTTCATCATGGCAGGGAGATTTATTTTAACACAAGTTTTTACCACTTGGTAAAAACTAGTATCAGCACTAAACGAATTACATACATTCTATTTAGGGTGAAAAAAGTAGTAGAATGTGGCATTTTTTGAATCTTTTCTGAATGAATTTTATCCTTATTTTAACTCACAAGTTTTCTTTCTATATTCTTATTCAGAAACATGGAACGAATTAACGTCACAACATTATGTGTCATCTTCGTCTGCCTTCTCTTAAAAACAGCTTTAAATCAACAGATTTGGCCTGATGACGTCAACTATGAAGATCTGAAAAACTTGGGCGCAGCATACTGTGACCAAACAGACACTTGTGCCAACGTCACGTATGGTCATGATGGATCGGCTGATGTAGATACCGACCCTTCTTCTCGCTTAAAGTGCGATTGCGGCACTATGTGCATTAAATATGATACCTGTTGTGTCGATTCACCTTACAGAAGGTACAACACAAGGTTCTATCGTGGAAGGGGAACCCAAACGTGCGTCAAAGTTCACCAGCAGTTCCGATATTTCTTCATGGTGAGCGAATGCGATCAGAGGTGGAGAGGACGCCCCGAGATCCAAAACAGATGTCATAACAGCGACATGCGAGATCCTTACTCCCTAGTTCCAGCATACGATCATAAAAACGATGTAATTTACAAAAACTTTTTCTGCGGGATATGCAATTTCGCCGATCCCGAAAGCTTCACAATGTGGACAATGACAATGAATGCAGAATTATTTCAAAATTATACCGAAGAAGAACTGGTGGAGAACATGTCATTTAATGAAGAAAAGGGCTCCTGGGGCCATTGGCAGGAATTCGGTGATGAGTGGGAATTTTCTCCGATAACTATCAATATTAACGTCGCTGAAGAGTCGTACCCAAAACATTGCTTTCCGAATCTCGTACAGAACTGTGATCCTGCATGGACTGACAGAACCATTTCACAAAAATGTCGTTCTTATTTGGCTCCCGTATATGCTCCAAACAATAGTACTTCCAGTAAGAAGTATCGTAACATTCATTGTGCTATTTGTAACTTCGCTGAATTTGATTCAAGCTACGGTTGTTACGCGGTATACGAAGGTAGTGTTGGTGAAGGTGGCGTGTCCATTTGGGGTGGTGGAGGTTCGCCACCGATTTCTTTCACGCTTCTTTTCGACGTGAATCCTAGAGATGGTGTTCAAGTTGGGAAAATCAGTAAGTGTAAAGCCGGTGAATCATATGATCCTTTCTTCAAGAAATGCAGGAGCCTCGTCTGCGGAATGCCGGGTTACGTTCTGAAAGAAAACAGATGCGTAAGATCTTGAGGAAATGAGTGACTAGCAACGCGTTGGTCTTCAGCAGTATTTTTAGAAACGAACAAATAAATAATATATCTTTATTATGAAGAATTATCTTTATTATGAAGAATTATCTTTATTATGAAGAATTATCTTTATTATGAATTTCTTGAATATTTTTGAAGAATTATTAGTCTTTTCAAGCTATCTCTTATGTACGTGTGTATTAATTTTTTTTCCTCATGACCCTTAATTAATTCGTCGTTAGCTGGAAGGTAGGGAATGTTTCTTTGCAACTGTTCGTACAGAGAACGAAAGACTGGATACCAAGCGGAGCTAAGATGACGTTCAAAAAAAGAAAATTCACTTGTGTTCCTCGGGGAATCGAACCACTAACCTTTCACAGTCTGAACGAGTGCTATATCTATTCAGATACAGTCAACTGACATTTTATTCCGTTAGAGCAGAGGTCTTCAACCTTTTCTTAGTCTCGATCACTGCCTGTAATCATCATCAAAAGAAGAGCACACTTACGGTGATTTTGACCTTTACGACACGTTTGAATGTTTGATGCGAGGGTGATATCAATCCTTTAATGCAATTTATACAAGATGTTTGATTGGAATGTTGATAAAATGCTCGCGAGGAAATCGGAAACGAATATCGAGCAATCTGGGTACTTCAGAGACCTCCGTAGTGTTTGCGATCAACGGGTTGAAGGTGCCTGCCTTAGAGCTTGTATGAACGCTAAATGGAAATAGTATTAACAGCACGGGATCGGGCATGGGCCGAGCTAATATTGCACACTTGAAAAAAAACATGGAATTTTTTTTGTTTGGTTCCGAAGAGACAGGGCAACAACTTCTTAATTGAATATTTGGCGACAAAATGACCGCATAAAAAAATTCAGATTTCTTATTTTGAAACACACTTTATTACTCCTAAAACCGGTAAAGAGCGATTTCTGAACACATTTTGAGCATTTTTTGAAATATAACCTTACCCTCACGACGAACAGTTGATGAGATGAAGACCGAATTAAGACACATTGAACATTGAAGGACCAGACACATCCCGCTTCCCATCTCAAGGAGATATCGAAGCGTTCCCGAAAGATGGGTGCATCCGGAATTTTATTGAATATGTATATATATATCTATATAAATTTGGCATGGGGGTGCGGCATCTTCGTTTTTATCTTCATCTGGGCTGTCTCATCGCCACAGTCACTTGCAAAGAGGATATCATCTTTAGTTCCGTCCATCGCATTGCTGATGCAACACATTTTAAAGGATCGGATGATAATTTCGGTGGAAACAGAATTCCACGCCTCTTGTGTACCCATTGACACACTAGGCCAATGTCAGGTTTCTTCAAGGCACCACTTTTTGTAGTTCTTTATCATCGCAACTCATCCATTCGATCCATAAATTCCTCAAATAGTCTTTGAGAGACTTGTTGATGCTCACATCTAAAGGCTGTACAATCGACGTTATCCCACCTGGTACCAAAGCTAATGATGTTTTCGATTTCTTTGCCTCTGCTTTGACATTATCGGTTCTGTGGTGAACATATCCCATACCAATAATGCCGGTTTCTCGAACACTGCTACAAAAATTACTACTGATTTTGCGGGTCGATATTTTCTCATCAAAAACTCACCCGAGTATAAGCCGACCTTCCCACTTGAGGAACGAAATTTTCCACAAAAAAACTCGGCTTATATATGGTATTTATTTTGGCCAGATTTGATTGAAAGTTTTATCATGGCAGGGGGGACTTGTTTTAACACAAGTTTTTACCACATGGTAAAAACTAGTATCAGCACTAAACGACTTATATACAGGCTATTTAGGGGGGAAAAGTAGTAGAATGGGCTATTTTTAGAATCTTTTCTGAATGAATTTTAACTCACAAGCTCTTTTTCTATATTCTTATTTAGAAACATGGAACGAACTAACTCCAGAACATTATGTGTCATCTTCATCAGCCTCGTCTTAAAAACAGCTCTAAGTCAACAGATTTGGCCTGATGACGTCAACTATGAAGATCTGAAGAACTTGGGCGCAGCATACTGTGACCAAACAGATACTTGTGCCAACGTCACGTATGGACATGATGGATCGGCTGATGTAGATACCGACCCTCCTTCTCGCTTAAAGTGCGATTGCGGCATTAGGTGCATCAAAGATGACACCTGTTGTGTAGATTCACATTACAGAAGGTACAACACAAGGTTCTATCGCGGAAACGAAACCCAAACGTGCGTCAAAGTTTACGATCAGTCCCGATATTTCTTCATGGTGAGCGAATGTGATCAAAAGTGGAGAGGACGCCCCGAGATCAAGAACAGGTGTCATAACAGCGACATGCGAGATCCTTACTCTCTAGTTCCAGCATACGATCGTAAAAACGATGTAACTTACAAAAACTTTTTCTGCGGGATATGTAATTTCGCCGACCCCGAAAGCTTTACAATGTGGACAATGAGAATGCATACAAGATTATTTCAAAATTATACCGAAGAAGAACTGGTGGAGAACATGTCATTCAATGAAGAAAAGAGCTCCTGGGGCCATTGGCAGAAATTAAATGATACGTGGGAATTTACTCCGATAACCATCACTATTAACATCCCTAAAGAGCCATACCGAAAAGATTGCGTTCCGAATCTCATTCAGAACTGTGATTCTGCATGGACTGATGGAACCATTTCCCAAAAATGTCGTTCTTATTTGGCTCCCGTATACGCCCCAGAAAATAATATTGTTAAGCCAAGCAATGGACTGTTTAGTTTAGCTTCCAGTAAGACGTATCGTAACGTTCATTGTGCTATTTGTAATTTTGCTGTAATTGATTCAAGCTTCGGTTGTTACACGATATACAATGGTAGTGTTGGTGGGATTGTTAGGGGTGGTGGTGGTGGTAGTGTTGGTGGTTTTTCGCCAACGATTTCTTTCACGCTTCTTTTCGACGTGAATCCTAGAGACGGTGTTCAAGTTGGGAAAATCAGTAAGTGTAAAGCTGGTGAATCATACGATCCTTTCTTCAAGAAATGCAGGAGTCTCGTTTGCGGAATTCCGGGTTACGTTCTGAAAGGCAGCAGATGTTTGAGATCTTGAGGATGTGAATGACCAGCAACTTGTTGGTCTCCAACGAGAGTTTGTTTTAGATACGAATAAATTAATAACTTAACATAGTCTTTTATTGCTTGTGACTATTTTGTAATTATTATGCTGCTCAAGCTGTCTCTTGTGTACGTGTGTATTGATTTTTTTTCTCATGATCGGTAATTAATATATCATTTGCCATAAGGTCAAGAGAATGCCTCTCTCCATTGTTCATACAAAGCACGACACCACGTAAAGATGAAGTTGAAAAAAAAAAATTCACGTGTCTCCGCACGGAATCGAACCCCCCCCCCCCCACTACCTCTCACAACAGTCTGCACGAGTGCTCTACCTATTAAAATACAGAAGAATGACATTTCCTTTCGTTAGAGCAGATTTTTCAACCTTTTTCTAGTCGCGAGCACTGCCTGTACCCGTCATGAAAAGAAGAGCACCCTTACGCAAGTTTGGCATACGAATTCATTTATGAATACAATTTTGCATACTTGAATGCAATTTGTTCAAGATGTTTGATTGGAACGTTGATGAAGTGCTCGACAGCACGAAATCGGGCGCGAGTATCGAGCACTTGTGTATTTCAGGGATCACCGTGGTGCTCGCAGTCAACGGTTTAAAGATGCCTGCCTTAGAGCGTAAAAAGAACGCTACCTAAATGTAAATGGTATTAATTAAACGGAATCGACCGAATATTGCTCTTGGAAACATGCGATTTTTGTTCGTTCGTTTGGTACAGACGAGACAGGGTACAACCTTTCACTTGAAAGTTAGAAGACAAAAGGACCGTATAAAAATGTAGATTTCTTTATTTCGCACACCCACACACCGAAATTTCTCTCTCAAAACTGGTGCACAGCGATTTCTAAACACATTTTGAGAATTTTTAAACTAGAATCGTAGCCCTATAATGATTGGTTGATGAGATGAGGGCCGAATCAGGACTTACAGCATAGCCTGTATATTATCAACATTTTGAAATCGGATAATTTTTTTGAATCACAATGTATTATAAAAAATCACGTTTTGTTTAATAGAAATTTACGGTTATAATATTCGATGGGGAGGATGATAAATCTCTCAGATTTGATGACGACAGCGTAGGAGAGGACGTGAGTCTCCCTTGATTGACAGATCTTATGAAAAAATTGTTAGCTTGAGGCATTTTGGTCGTTTATCACGTTTCTAACAATTACGTATAACTTCCACCAAGATATGCGGCTCATACGTCTGTTGGCGAGCAACATACACTTCCTTTAAACCAGTGGTTCCCAAAGTGTGGGTCGACATCCCCTTGGTCGAGTTAATGAGCTGTCGGGAGGGGTTCCCGAGAGATTCTCCAAAACGAAAACGTCCGAATGAGAAATTTCTTCTCATTTTTCGCAACGTAATTAAACGTAACGTAATATGTCAAAACTAAAAAATGTCTGAACTCTTTCAGTTGAACAACTTCTTACCGTATCATATAATGCAGTTTTATCAAATTGAGGGATTCGGAAAGAATCAACCGATTTAAAAATATTTTAAAAAATTGAAAACACACAATGAGATGAGTAGTATTGTCTAAATGTACAGGATAAAAATTTCTATAATATTTTATTATTTATTTACTTTTTCATAGATTATAAACAATTGTAGTAATGCTAGTTGTTCGTTTATAAAGCACTTTTGATAAAGAGATGAAGGCATTGAAAATATTGGAAGATTTTCTAAAAACATCTGGACGAAGGAGACAGGAGTCAAAATTATTGTGGCGGACTCAACACCGAGCACTCGAAATAATAAGAAATATTTCTATAGTTGAAAAATAATTTTGTATAATACAGCGAGGTGATCGCGCCACAACCATTGAAATGCTTATGAACATTCAAAAGTAATATATAACACAAATCAACTAAAATTATTCTTCCTACAGAACGAACACGAAAATATTTTTGCACTGGACCCTGCGTTTGGTCACCCAGTTATCCACTCTACACCATTACGATATGCCAGATACGCATTCCTTTCTAAGTTGCAGCTCCGTCGATGACACCGTCCGCACGATTCAAAGCTAAAAAAGCATGTGTGGGCGATCAGTTCGATATCTCATAGTAAAACAGTTCTTCCGAATGAATATCGAAAAGTATTTTGATTTCTTCCGTTATTGATTACGGAAATTGAAGTACATTCAATGAGTGCTCTGGAAAATTCGAATTATGGTCATTTTATAATATGGACATGAACATTCATAAACATTCAGTTAGCAAACTTTTTGAAGTTAAACCACTGTTTTTTAAACCAATGATCTGTACTCTAAAAAGATCCAAAATTTCTTATAACGGTGATGAGTTCGTCCAAAAAGCCTCTGTATACAACTTGATATTTTAAAGCCGAAAATCAGTTGAAATAGCAATACGCACACTTTTGAATACAGAAGGTGCAAAATACTGTGGGTGGAGCAAATTATCCAAAAACCCAGTCGGAGAGTTGCTGCTCTGTCTCTCCTGATGAAAAAAAGCAATTCCACCTTACTAAGTGCTATATTTACTGATATATTTGAATTCTAAAATCGGAGAAATACACCGGTAAATGCGGGAACCCGTTTGAGCGGGTATCTGTTATTCGATTAAGCTGGGCGGAATGTGTATATATCTATAGTTTTTGTTTCATTTACATCGTATGATAAAAAAACAAAAAAAAAATTTACTGAAAACGTGCGAATTTTCGAATGAGTTTTCAAAATATCGTTTCTCACCGTATTCGTAATCTCTGAACAATTCTGACAGTTACTTTTTCTTTTGATTGCGAGTTTTTCTCTGGCCGGGCTCGTCATTTGGGGAGGGGGGTCAGGGGGGCTCCCCCTGGCTTATGAAAATACACTAAAAATGGTATATATATATATATACAAATATACACATATATACGGGGTGACTATAAAAAAACTATCCCGACATATGGGCCCCCAACTATCATACCATTCACAGAAACTGAATGAAATTTTGGCATAAGGTATTTTGAGGTATGCGCTCAAGAATGATATGGAAAACAACAGTGTCACTCTAACAGTGTCCCTAGCCCCGTGCTCGCAAGTATTGAATCACCCGCGTCGTTCTCTCCATGAAGACAGCTATCAAGTCTATTTAACGTACGAGCCATTTGACTAAAACAGGTAGCTGATCCCAATGACTAGGGAGAAAAATTGCACGTGCGCCAGTATCATATAAAGTAAAGTAAAATAATTCACATAAGGTGAAAGTAATAAACTAAAATATGAAGGATTGTATGGCGTTCTCATAAGATACACGCAATTCTGTGTAGGTGTACAGATAAATATTTTGAAATTTCATTTCACATACAGTGTATAAAACACTGTTATTAGGGAAATGCATGTGATAGGCCTTAGACTTTGGTATAGAACCTTAGGAGTTGCGGGGAAAAAAGCTTATGTTTTCGGAGTACTCGTTGGTTTACTGCAAGACTATGCATCAAACTGCACAGTCTGGACATTCCAGAAGCTTATATATTTCATCTGCATGTATCAGACTCAGAAATGAGCTGAACGAATCACAAATGAATGGGGACATCTATGAATTCGTGTCAACACCAGCTTTAGTCTACTATAGTTAGTGTTGGTTTTGTGCGTAGTGTAAAATAAGATTTAGGTATCTCTTGCGTGCAAAGAGCGATATCTGCATACTTTTTTAATGTAATACATACCAATCAAATTTAATGAAACAAATTGTATTTTTCCATGACTGCATAAGTGGATAAATAATTTCAAATGATGCAGAGCTCACACGGTTTCAATGATATCCACTTAAAGAGGTTCGACTGAATATAGGTACACCAAAATAAATATAGTGTAACCAGAGAAAAATGGTAGTTTAATGACCTTCATCACGAAAAGTGATTGTTTATTCTTCAGTAGGGAGATTTGAAGGGAAATAGAACTCCAGCAGCAACCCTGGAGAATGTTTATTTTTTATTTTTTTCCCTAAAAAACTTCTTTAATAATGAACCCTCTCTTTTCTTGATGAAGGTCTTACTATGTCAGAGGCCCATCTTTCCGTGGTCGCACTGTATAATTATATGATTCGTGAGAAAGCAATGTTGAAAGGAGTGCACTCAAAAGCACGTCTTCAGAGTTCGGAAATCTCATTTGTTGAGACTTCGTGATAAAACGATACAAGCACTTGATGTGATTCAAGTCCGAATATTGCTATCGGTCTTGTCTTTTCTAGGACTTGGTACAGTGGCCATGCCTTATGACATGACCTGGCAAACCACACACAAGAGCTCGGCACTTCTTGAAGAAAGGATCGTAAGATTCTCCACTGCTGCACCGGCTGATTTCACCGACCTTGTTGCCGTCGCTGGTATTGACATCTAGGAGTAATGTGAACGAGAAAAATGGTGCATCGAATCTTGATGGAGGCTGATCACATTCCACGTTATTCGCGATAACCTCGAAATTACAAATGGCGCAGTGTATGTTCCGATAACGATTGGAACGTGATTCCGGTGACCGTATTATGTATACAGGTGCCATATACTCTTGGCATTTTTGTCTGACCGTGTAATCTTCCCACCGCGGACTACAGTCCGATATCAAGTAAGGCATACACACGCGTGAGTTTCCTCGTTTCACGAGGAATACGGAAACAGTTTTGAACACCATATTGCCGTTTTCTGTCTCCCATGCACCCCATGCATTCAAAGACTCGTTGAATATGAGTTTATTCATGAAAGCATCCTTGTCTCCCGGTTCCGGAGCATTGTATTGATTTGATGTTATTTGGACATCCCATAGCTTCAGCCTTTCTGGTTGGACACCGTTACATACACCACAAAAAAAATTTTTATACGTTGTATTCGTTTCTTTGTGATACGCTGGAATCACCGCAAATGGATCTCTGATATTCAAAGCGATACGCTGACACATGTTTCGCATGTTGCTGCTTCCTTTCCATCTAGAGCCACACTTGTCAACCATCCAGAACCATTCCGTCGAACCATAATTCGTAGGTATTTGAATACAGACAGGTAACACTTTGTCCAGACGTTCTCTCCATACGTTGGCGCGGTTGGGTGAATCGATGCAACAGGTATCGTATTTGACGCAATGAGGTCCGCATTCACAATGTCTAAAAGCTAATGAGTCGGTAGTATTCAGACTCTTGGGGTCTTCGCATCTGTCAGTTAGACAGGTAGCATTCAGGCTTTCGATTTCTGAATAGCTTACCTGATTGGGAGCACATCCACGAACAAAACGCATGGATGTGATAAAGATAACCGTACGAACCACTGCTATCTCCATGATAATTCTTCTGTTCCTGTAATTAGAAAATTCATGTTACTGTAAATACAAAAACAAAAACCCTTAAGAAATCCGATTAACTTTCTTAGCACATTTCTATAAAATGGTACGGAAGGGAACTTGGATAGCATTTTTGTTAATAAATGTCTCAAAATGGTGAAAAAAACATTAAATTACTATGAAATTATCCCCTATGCCATTTTCTGTAAGAAAGACATTTTTATATGAAACTAGCTATAATACCCGGCGCTGCCCGGGTTTTCTTCAATGAGGCTTTTTGGATCATGCGATATCTCCCTCTTTCTTTGAAGGACATGCAAACCCTGTCTAAGTTAACCGCGCGACTCATGAAAGAAACAAATCTAGATTTAAAGAAACGTAGTATATATATTTTTCCTTTTTTAACGGCGCTAAGTATTTCGATTCCCCCCTCTTTGAACTTCAAGGTATCCATCTGCCTATTTCAACTTCGAAAAATGCTTAGTTAAAGCTGTGGAATTTCTTCGATGCACTTTATGGGCCCATAATTAATTTTAAAACAACCTAAACTATATGAATTGATGCAGTTGAATATTAATAAACAATACGGAGACATTAATTTTATAAGTCCCATATCATCAATGATGTGGAAAACAACAGTGTCACTCTAACAGTTACGGTTACAGTGAGAAAATTTCGAAAATATCAGATGGCAACACCAAGTTTTTTGTATTGGAATGCGATCTCCATACTGAAAAACACTAAATAGCGTTGGAATGGCACCTGTAGCACGAAAATCCCCTGAGCTAGGCAAGGAAAAAGTAAAAAGGACTTTGCCGTGCACCAGAGCATTAATGTTCGTTTCATTCGTCACACCGTTTCTTCGGCTGAGATCCCAGCCTGATTAGTCCTCCACATGGTCATGTGGAAAATTTGTGAAACACAATAAAATGCTTTATTTTATGCTGCTTCTCTGTCCTTATTGGTTGTCCTCACTTTTAGCCTATCTACCGCCGGTAATTTTCATGCTACAGTTGCCGTTCGAACGCTATTTAGGGTTTTTCACAATGGAGATCGCATTCCAATACAAAATACTTGGTGTTGCCATTTGATATTTTCGAAATTTTCTCACTGTAACCGTAACTGTTAGAGTGACGCTGTTGTTTTCCATATCATTCTTGAGCACATACCTCGAAATACCTTATGCCAAAATTTCATTCAATTTCTGTGAATGGTATCATAGTTAGGGGCCCATATGTCGGGATAGTTTTTATAATCACCCTGTATATACATATATTGAGTACATGTTCTTTGCCCCTCCCTCTGGAAAAAGACGTCCCTGTCATTATAGGGCAGACTGGACCTGTAATTTTTTCCACCATTGAATGCCTTTCCTATGCAAGTAGAATAAAGCCAATACCTCATTGAAATTTTGATCATTAGCATTACATTTGAAATAAACATTTTGCGTATTCAGTTTCATGACTGTAGCTCAATGTTTTATGGTTGCGTATTTTTTTTTCTTTTTGTCTGAGATCGCATTGCGAAAAGCAGCATAAATACGCACGTGTCTTCGCTGTCCTTCAAGTGGTGGAACCCATATCTCGATGCAGAATGAAATGTTATGAACACTTATTACCTGACGACCCATTACTCTTCTTAAAGGATAAGAAAAAGAGATTCGAGTACGCACTTATTGTATTAATGCGCGAAAAGTGAGAACCTGTTCTTGGGACGGCAAAAAATTTTCACATTGCTATGTTCACATCTCAATAAAAATTTAAACGAAGAAAAACCGAGCAGAGAGTAGATCTCGTTTAATGTGTACTTATCCGGAGATGTTATGATTGGAACCATTAGAAGGCGAGTTGAATTTAGTTTTTTTTTAAATGCAATGACAAAAAAATGTTTGTCTTTTAAATAATTTATGAGAAATCTCACATCTCTAAAATTCATATGAACTCAGTGATAAATAATTAATCCTCTATGGTGCCGTGTATATTTGAATACACATGGCAAATACATGGTCAAAAACATTATTTATCCCTTTTAGACCCGAGAATTACCTAATTTTTTTTAGAATTTTCAAGATGTTTTCGCACATTTTGGATATTCGAAAAATCATAAATGCCAGCAGGACGCTCGGTAGCACCAGTTCGATAAGATACTTGCCTAAAGTACCAAAGGATGTTTAGACGTGTCGCGAGTTCGTTACCCGGTTCATCCTTGTCAGAAACTTTCCTGACACAGGGCCACAACAGATACGGCGACATGACTACAAAAAGTAATTGCTACCGCAGGGAGACCCATTTCGAGAGGGTTAACGCACCAAACTCTCGGTGAGTATAAAAAACAAGCCTGCCGTTCGGAATCGACAATAAATTGCAGGTCCTGGTCTAATTAGCTCTCGTGTGCAGAAAATGACCGTGGTACGCCAAAAATGATCAAATGATTAAATGTCAGCAAATCCTTATTATATTTCAATTTTTTGTGTGTGAAGAAGTACAGTAATTCACGTCGTTCAAATATTTTCAGCCAAGATGATGTTAACATAGAGAGTTAAAGTTTTTCTTCCTTTTAATTTCTTGACATTCTGGAAATTTTATTCCACTCCGCATAGAGATGAACTTTACTGAAATGTTTGATACAAAAGCAGCTATTTTAGCAGAAAAATTTCATCCTGCATTGAAATTGTGCTATTAAAAGTAACGCTCCTTTACAGAGTATGCATGAAGTACAACCAGAACAAAGAATGTTATGAATCAGAAAATTTTCATTCCAGAGAAAAATTAATTTTTAAGGGAAATGAAATTTTATAATTTTTTTCAATTACGAATTTAATTTAATTTTCAAAACTATGAATTAATTATTAAATTAATTAAATTTTTGAAATTCTAAAGCCCCAGTAGGCAAAGGGGGGGGGGGTGGTAATGAAAAAGTAACAAATACAAATACAAAAATAACGCCACAACAGGCAAAACGCCCAACGAGGTGGCTGAGAAAAAGATGCCCATAACAAATATGGATGTCACATATATTTAAAAAATACAGCAACCAAATTAAAAATGCAATTAACAAAAATTATAATCAATATATACTCATGATAAAATATTATACAATGCCCGTAAAGAATACTTATGGTTGTCTTGTTCTAAGTATAGATAGCTTCTCGATTTACCCCAACATGTTTATCGTATTTCTTTTTAAACGTGTCAATTGTGTTATAATTTACTACCTCCGGAGGTAAGCTATTCCATTTACTAACAACCCTATTAGAGAAAAATTCCCTGCGACACCATAACCTTGCATTGTCCCTCACCAATCGATACTGGTGTCTTCTTGTAAAAGCAGTCGATTGGCGGTGTACTAAAAGTACATGATCCATCCTATCCATCCCATTGAAAATTTTGAACTCTTCGATCATATCTCCTCGACACCTGCGTTCATCCAATGTAAACATATTCAAAAAATGTAGTCTCTCTTCATAACTCAAGCAAATAAGGACACGCGTAGCTCTTCTCTGCACCCCTTCAACCAGGTCTATGTCCCTCTGTAGGTATGGTCTCCAAAACCTTACAGCATACTCCAGTCCAGGACGAACTAAACCTCGGAAAAGCGGAAAAATGACTTTAGGAGAACGCGAAGAGACCTTTTTGAAAATGGGACCAAGCATTCTATTCGATTTTTTGACCACCGCTGAACAATGTTCAGAAAACCTAAGCCGCTCGTCAATGAGAATTCCCAAATCGGTGACCCTGGTTGCATCCGGGATAGTGACATCATTCAACTCGTAAGAGAGCCGTGGGTTGTTCGAACCAAAATGAGCGACCATGCACTTATCAACGCTAAACGTCATGCTCCATTCATTTGCTCATGCTGCAATCCTATTTAGATTGGTCTGGAGCGACTCCCTATCGCTTCGATTCCCGATTACCCCCACTAGCTTCACATCATCTGCGAATTTGCTAGTAATCCCATCGATACCCTGATCGAGTTTATCGATAAAAAGTGGAAAAAGGTATGGGGCCAAGGACACTTCCTTGAGGAACTCCACTTGTGACGTCTGTCCAACCAGAGAATTCCCCGTTCACCATAACTCGCTGCGACCTATCTCTTAACCACGATTCTATCCAATTCAGCAAGTTGCCCCCAATTCCAATCTCGTGTAAACGCTTCAAGAGTTCACCGTGTTGGACCCGATCGAATGCCTTCTGGAAATCAAGGTAAACAACATCTACATTTTTGCTCTTACCCAAAACCTTAGTCACGTGATCATAGAAGCAAAGGAGATTAGTTACACATGACTTCCCCTTCCTGAACCCATGCTGATTATCCGACAATACATTATTCTCGTCTATCCGCTTCACGAACTGCCTTTTGATGAGCAACTGTACGTTTGCTGTTTTGATATAATTGTTCTCATGGTGAATTTTTGAACTGAACGATGTTCAATCATTATTCGTACAAAACAATGCTTGTTTAGCAGTAATCTGCGTTCTCTTAAGTTTCTGAACATGTTTTTAGAGCACTTTGTATGAATTACACATAATTTTTTTTCTCAGTAATACAGTATATCAGTAAAACTAAAACAAAAAAAGCTGCCAATAAAAACATGCATATCTTGAGTGCAACAATTCGGTCCTTTTCTTCTGACATACTGACAATAATTTCTGTACCATAATTTTCGGAGGATGAACTGCATTCCCAAAAATTAGCGCAGAAAATGCCAGTTTTGGAATGTGTGTTGAGTTTTGTGTATGCCGCACCGAATTCCAGAACCAAAACAATAAACAATCAACCATGCGTTGGAAAGATCAAATTAACTGACGTGAATAAGATTCACGTGATTGAAAATTCTTTTATTATCGATTACAAATCATGTTGAGAAAAAAGGGTCATACAAATCATGTTGAGAGGTTTTATTAATTTTATCACATAAAATCAATAAAATTTCTCATAAAATTAAGGTGTCGAGCGTGAAACAAACAGCAAGCAATGCTCAAATATTGGGCTTTCCGCTGTGTTCTTTTTTCTCAAAGCTTCTCATAAGCACATCATCCTAGTTATTATCCATTATAGTTGTCCATGTCTTAACTATAACCGAATTTGACTTGGGCGGGGGGGGGGGAGCTCTAAGCAAAGACGTTAGGGAAACTCTACGACTAAGGAAAAGGTAAAAAAAATACGTATTTGGACAGTCAGAGAATGCATGTTGTTTTACAGTAGGTCCTCAAATTAATGAGCCGCTTCATCATGCTCATGCAGAAATCAGGGGAAGAATATGTTTAATATGAAGTACAGTATTATATCTACTGTACAATGCCTACGTCTATGCTAATCTTTTTATTTTCTCTGAAGAAGAAAAGTACAAACCTTGCACTTTGATTGCGAAAATTTTCTCTTCCATCACACACACTTTTGTGTCAAGTTTTTACACGAAAGTAATCCGTAAATTGAAACATTACATGCATTTGACGGAAAGAAATAATTTTGACATTTTACTTGAGTTTGAAACATGATTTCTAAAAATCTATTGATTGTATCATTACAAAAGTTTGATATGGTATTTTAGTATATATTGGTAAGGTTCTGTACCGAAGTCTAAAGCCTATTACATGAATTTTTCTAATAACGGTGTTTTATACACTATATGTAAAATGAAACTTCAAAATATTTGTCCGTACACCTACACAGATTTGCGCGTATGTTATTAGAATACCATATACAATCCTTCATATTTTAGTTTATTACTTTCACCTTGTGAATGATTTTATTTTACCTTATATGCCACTAAGCGCACGTGCAATTTTCTCCCTGATCGTTGGGTTCAGTTATCATTTTTTAGTCAAATGGCTTGCACGTTACATCGACTTGATAGCTCTCTTCATGGGAAGAGCGACGAGAGGGATTCGATAATTGCGAGCACGGGGCCACTACTAAATACAAATACAAATACAACGCCACAACAGGCAAATTGCCCAACGAGGTGGCTGACTTA
Organism: Pholcus phalangioides; assembly: GCF_987345545.1. Taxonomy (NCBI): domain Eukaryota; kingdom Metazoa; phylum Arthropoda; class Arachnida; order Araneae; family Pholcidae; genus Pholcus; species Pholcus phalangioides. The sequence continues at coordinate 24,532,857 of NW_028301602.1, forward strand.
AGAGCATCATGGATCCCCGAGCCATTTTTTGGACGCCCTACCTACTACTACTCCACACATGCACCTGTACCATGTAGTATATACACCATAGAAATGTGCTAAGAAAGGTAGTCGGATGCCCTAAGGTTCTTTTTTGTATTTAAAGTAACATGAATTTTCTAATTACAGGAACAGAACAATTATCATGGAGATAGCAGTGGTTCGTACGGTTATCTTTATCGCATCCTTGCGTTTTGTTTGTGGATATGGTTCCATTCAGTTAAGCTATTCAGAAATCGAAAACCTGAATGCTACCTGTCCTACGGACAGATGCGTAGACCACAACAGTCTGAATACTGCCGACTCATTAACTTTTCGACATTGTGAATGCGGACCTTATTGCGCCAAATACGATACCTGTTGCATTGATTCACCCAACCGCGCCACCGTATGGAGAGAACGTCTGGACAAAGTATTACCTGCCTGTATTCAAATACCTACGAATTATGGTTCGACGGAATGGTTCTGGATGATTGACAAGTGTGACTCTAGATGGAAAGGACGCAGCAACATGCGTGACATGTGCCAGCGTATCGTTTTGAATATCAGAGATCCATTTGCGGTGATTCCAGCGTATCACGAAGAAACGAATACAACGTATAAAAATTTTTTTTGTGGTGTATGCAACGGCGTCCAACCAGAAAGGCTGAAGCTATGGGATGTCAAAATAGCACCAAATCAATACAATTCTCCGAAACCGGAAGACCAGGATGCTTTCTTGAATAAACTCTCATTCAACGAGTCTTTGAATGCATGGGGTGCATGGGAGATAGAAAATGGCGATATGGTGTTCAAAACAGTATCCGTATTCCTCGTGAAACAAGAAAACTCACGCGTGTGTATGCCTTACTTGATATCGGACTGTAGTCCGTGGTGGGAAGATTACACGGTCAGACAAAAATGTCACGAGTATATGGCGCCTGTATACATAAGATGGTCACCGGAATCTCGTTCCAATCGTTATCGGAACATACACTGCGCCATTTGTAATTTCGAGGTTATCGCGAATAACGTGGAATGTCATCCGCCTCCATCAGGACTCGGAGCACCATCAGTGTCGTTCACATTACTCCTGGATGTCAATACCAGCGACGGCAACAAGGTCGGTGAAATCAGCCGGTGCAGCAGTGGAGAATCTTACGATCCTTTCTTCAAGAAGTGCCGAGCTCTTGTGTGCGGTTTGCCAGGTTATGTCATAAAGGATGGTCGCTGCACCAAGTCCTAGAAAAGACTGAAGACCGATAGCAATATACGGTCGAATAGCAATATTCGGGCTTGAATCGCATTGAGTGCTTGTATCGTTTTTCACGAAGTCTCAACAAATGAGATTTCCGAACTCTGAAGACGTGCTTTTGAGTGCACTCCTTTCAACATTTCTTTCTCACGTATCATATAATTATACAGTGCGACCACGGAAAGATGGGCCTCTGACATAGTAAGACCTTCATCAAGAAAAGAGAGGGCTCATTATTAAAGAAGTTTTTTAGGGAAAAAAATAAAAAATAAACATTCTCCAGGGTTGCTGCTGGAGTTCTATTTCCCTTCAAATCTCCCTACTGAAGAATAAACAATCACTTTTCGTGATGAAGGTCATTAAACTACCATTTTTCTCTGGTTACACTATATTTATTTTGGTGTACCTATATTCAGTCGAACCTCTTTAAGTGGATATCATTGGAACCGTATGAGTACTGCATCATTTGAAATTATTTATTCACTTATGCAATCATGGAAAAATGAAATTTGTTTCAATAAATTTGATTGGTATGTATTACATTAAAAAAGTATGCAGAAATCGCTCTTTGCACGCAAGAGATACCGAAAATCTTATTTTACACTACGCACAAAACCAACACTAACTATAGTAGACTAAAGCTGGTGTTGACACGAATTCATAGATGTCCCCATTCATTTGTGATTCGTTCAGCTCATTTCTGAGTCTGATACATGCAGATGAAATATATAGAATGTCCAGACTCTGCAGTTTGATGCATAGAGTCTTGCCGTAAACGAACGAGTACTCTGAAAAGATAGGCTTTTTTCCCCTCAATGCATTTCCTATTACGTGAATCATTCGTGTTACATGGAATGGTTCGAAAACTTTCAGAGAGAGAAGTGGAGGCACACCTGATGAAAGATCCCGACAAAAGACATTGGTTTGTTGGACTTGAATGACTGTAATTCTCCGAGATAATGATCGGTGCTAAAATTGAGCTCACGGCGCGAGTGTTTTATGTTAACATGTGCATCCATATTAAAAAAAAAAAAAAAAATGTTCGCTAGCCGAAAAATTTGTAAGCATTCGTTAGCCGAGCTGTCATTGTACGTCAGAAAGATTTACTTATGAAACTTCATCAGAAAAAAAAGTTATTGAATAGGTGGCAGCTTTCAAATACAGTCGAATACCTTTATAGCGAAAATCTCGTTTTAACGAATACCGTTACAGCGAAAATCTCGTTTTAACGAAATACTTTCTAATCCCCCAGATAAGTTTACATAGGAACAATGCAAGAAACCTGGAATTCTTTTATAAGGAAGTGATTTCTTCGGTCTCTTGGAGTTCGTTATAACAGGATTCAACTGTAGCTGCAAAAGTTTAAAATCAACTTTTTAGTCTGAAAAAGCCATGACTTTATTACGATAACTAATATTGTTTATAGTGGTTATTATCAACTATTAATTAAGAAGAATTACTATTGTTTTCTTTCCCTCCAAAATCAGTTCTTATATTGATTTTGGACATTGCTTACCACAGGCATTACATAACATTCAATGATATGCAGGTTTTTTTCGTTGCGGTTGAAGGTCAGTTTTCTGTCAAGGCAACCTTCAGTAGTGGCCATGATAAACATTATAATGATAGAAAAGATGAACGATCCAGCTTGACCAGTTTTCTTTCTTTCTTTTTAATTTTCTTTTTTCCACTTTCTCTAGAAATATCCAAACAAGTTTTTCATTCCTTTCTATGTCTATTATTGTCTCGGATAATTAAGCATTCGCTTCTCGATTCGAGCCGAACATGTCATAAACATAAGACGCATCCTCGGGAAAAACCCCCACATCTTTTTCTTTCATCTTACAACCAGTGTTATTTTTTGTTTCAAATACTTATCCTACCGGGATTATTGTACTTTGAACCTCCTATCACGTATAATCGATGTAAAACAATGGTAAGTACACGATTTCTTTTTCTCTTAGAATCTAGTAAAATTGTTTTCCATAATAACAGTAAGAATATCAATTAGAGATGGTTACAAGAAGTTATAAGGGGCTAAAACAGTTCCTTATACAGTGGAATTTTGATTTACGAGTTTTATTCGTTCTCAAATGTTACTCGTATACCGTAAACTGGGGTGACTTGGAAATAGATTTTCAACTTCATATTTATTTTGCAATTTGTGTAAAATACATATTATATAATGTTAATAGCATTCTAGGAGACGATGTCCCATAATGGTTGTTACAATAAATAGGTTTATATAGGTTTATAACATACAGTGCAATAATATTATTTTCAGATATATAGTGAAAAAAAGTTCAAAAGAGAAAGAAGTTAAAATAAAAATAGAATGAATAAAAAATAAAATGCAATAAAAATTGTAGTATAATAAATAAAGGATTACTTCATACAACGGTGGAGGGGCTATAAAAATATTTTATACATGTTTTGTATTATATCCCTGATGAATTTGAATTGAGATTTGTTTTAAGTAATAATAATTGTTTTATATCTTATTGTAATTGAGAAAGTGAATGCAAAGTCGTACGCTAAATCACCCGTTTGGGGGTGGGGAAGTTGACTTGAGTAAAAAAAAGTAATGGAGTAGTGTACAGAAGTGACCCCAATGAAGAGGTGAGATTGCCATGATATTTTGCTTTTCAAAGCGCATGTTTACATCTCGACCAACCGGAAATAATTATGAACAAATAAAACAAAATTATACATTGTTTTTGTTGCAAGTATGAATACAGGGAATTGTTATATGCAAATCTGCCCAGTCGAAGATGTCTGCTTTGTTGTCAATCTTTAAATGTGGTGTTATTGTCTTAAATTAATTAAAAAGTTAATCTGCTCTTCTGTGCAATTTCTATAGGGCCTGTAGCCTAACATTTTCTTATACGTTTCTGGCATCTGTATAACTGTGTGTGCCTGTAAAGAATGTAGTATATTGTGCTTAAGTCAGCCCACAGATATTAAACTTTACATTAATAAAACTTTTTTTAGCAAACTGATTTAATTAGATTATTTTTCATCCACAGTTAAAATAATAGGTATACTTGCCAAAACAAATTTCCATCCAGACTGTAAGATATAATCACACTAAGCCTTGTAAACAAAGTTTTACAATGTCTGATTGAAATCTTAAAACACAGGTTATGATAAAATTAGGTGAGAAAGAAAAGGCGGAATAATTATGAGAGATTTAGGCACCATATTTTCAGTCATGAAGGTTCAAATTGGCGGCTAGACATGTAATCACCTCTCTATTTCTTTTACAATGACTATGAAGCAATCTAAAATAAGAAATTAGAGAATGTATTCAAGTCATTTCAGTCTACGGAAATTATTAAAAACTATTTCGAAGCAAACTGTATTAGTTCCCACATTCTCAAATTTTTGCGTTGGTTTTTTCTCAAGATTCTTCTTCCACAGTCGATCTCGCTTATTACGTTTTTCGAAAAACCATCATGAAAAAACGTTGTGAGCGGGAAAACGCTTCAAGCGGGAATCTTAATGAGAATTACTTAGAATTGAGACCACGAAAGTATGTTGTACTAAGTGGGAACGTTATAAGCGAGATCGACAGTATATCCTGTTCTTTCCCTAATTTTCAGCGATTTTCGAATATTTTGTTACACTTAGAAACACATAATTTTTCTTTCTTGGAAGTAGATGTATGAAAGGAGACAGGGCAACAAGTTTCTGGTGGGAGCTTAGAGAACAGGGTACCATTCAAAAGTAATTGTATCTCAGCATATTTACGGCCCCTTAGAAAAAGAAATGATATGCTAAAAATGGGTGCGTTATTTGGATACTTTTTATATCCGAAGTTATATTTCAGAGTTATCTAAGCTGAAATAGAATTGAGTTTCCCCCCCCCCCCCCCGTTTATATTTATTATTGTTATTCTCTCTCTCGGATGCTTTCGAACCATCAAAGTCAAATAACTTCATTTTCTCTTTTGAATTTATATACATAGGAGTAAGCCACGCAAGCTTTGAACCAGACTGATGTCCAAATTTATTTCATTCAAGATATTTGTCATCGTGCACACCTTCTCGCTGACATCCTCATTATCTCTGAGATACTCAGACATAAAAGCAGCGAATGGATCCTGCCCGCTAAGGGATTCCTGCAGCTATCCCCGCAGCAATGACTCCATCGAAACACACAACTGTGACTGCGGGAAGTATTGCAACGAGCACCGAACATGTTGTTTGGATTCGCCTTTCCTCAATCATTCCCGGATAGTCGACACCAGGTCGACATGCCGTGTGATCGATCAAGGCCAAATGAGTGTCTTCCTAGTGGACAATTGCAGCGAATTTTACGAGGGACCTAGGGCGATTCGCCGAATGTGTGAAGATGAATACGAAATGGATCGGAGCGATCCGCTCGGTAGCGCCCCTGTTACCAACCAAAAAACTAAGACTACGTACAAGTCATTATACTGTGCTTTGTGCAACATGGAAAAGCCGCAAAATCTTGTAATATGGCAAGTATATCTGGATTGTTCCTCGCTCGGTGATTTCATGAATGTATGCACAGAAAACCACGACTTCGTAGTCAGTAATATAATGTACGTGAGGGAAAGTAGTAAGTGGGGCTTGTGGTTTTGGGACAAGAAAAGCGACTGGAAGTTCAGGCATCTTCCTATATTTTACAGGTTGCCGAAACAGCTTGAAAACTCGGTGAGCGAATGCCGGCCGGGCCTAATCTCCGACTGCCCGCCTAATTGGAGGGACTACGAGGTCTTGAAAATGTGCAAGGCTTACATGGGTGCGGTATATTTTCCTCACGCCGCATTCCGCAATATCCACTGCGCGATTTGCAACGGAGTGAAAAATTTCACCGATTTGAAGTGCGAACCGGAATACCCACCCTCTTTCTTCAGAGGGACAGGAGCGATGTCGTTCAGTCTGCTCATGGATATCGATTTCCGGAATGGAGACAATGTCGGTTTCGTGAAGAAGTGCCAAAAGGGACAAGTATACGACCCTTTTTCGAAGAAGTGTCGCTACATCGAGTGCCCCATCCCTGGGTACAAATTGGTGGATGACCACTGCTTACGGGAAAAGAATGACGAATGACAATGTGCAATTCGTTCGCTGCACAAACGCGGAATTTTTCACATATTTTTACTGATTCACCAAATGTTTGTGTATCCTAACATGTCCAGGTTTCTGCATTCCACGAAAAGGAAACAAAAATGAACATACAGCAGAAAGAAATTGAAAAAAATTAATTTGTGTTTTCTCGATGTACTGTCTTTTTTTCTACAAAATTCAAAAATATCCGGTGAACGAGAGAAAAGTCCTGGACACATTTTAAAAATTAATGACAAATCAACCAATTGGCGTGAAAATACGTGGTTTGCATTTAAATACTTATCATGTTCAAATTCAACTCACGGGTGGCGCTGTGAAACGAAAAAGTGCATAATCCATACAATGCAACATAAAAAGTATATAATTAATGTGTGCGACAATTTGCGTTGCATGACTGACTGGGAAGGTGGTTCTTCGGAAGTAACGAGAACCTTTTGGACTCCTTTCATTCCAGTAGATCATAGTTTATAGCTCCCTTCTTCAGAAATTTTTTCCTCTTATCGCCCTCCAACGCAATCTAACCCATAGGATCCTGTGTTATACATGTACATGGGTCAAGAAACGGGGGTGGGGAGCATTGCTCCCCCATCGTCAAAGGTGGCGTCGACTGATCTAATGTATATATGAATTGACATCGTCATTATCGTGCCCCACCAGATTTCTAAATTCATCTTCGCCTATGTACCTGTAGCTTCTGCCGCCCCCCTGGAACTTTCCATCGCCCCCACGGGGACGTTAACGCCCACGTTGGGAACCATTGCAGTAGATGTACGGCTCCGTGAGAGCATGGGATGCGTTGCATAAAACTATCACATGAGCACCCTTTTTAGCTCAGGCTACATCTAAACGGTGCTCATATTGAAAAGTGGTAGTTTAATGTAACGCAAAATTATCATAAACATTAATTATACACTGATTGTGTTGAGGTCGGATTTTTCGTTTTGCAGAGCCATCTGTGAAGGAAATTTGAACTTTTTTTAATTCATCAGATAAAAAGAAGAAAAAAAACTCTAGCCACGTAAAGTTTTTTTGCACAAATCGCACCACCTTTTGTCAATGCAGTCGATTCCCGTTTTAACGAATAACGTTATAACGAAAATCTAGTTTTAACGAAAACTTTTCAAATCTCTCAGATAAAGTTTACACAGGAACGATGCCACAAACCTGGAATTCTTTTATAACGAAATTTCGTTACAGCAAAGTGATTTCTCCGATCTCTTGGAGTTCGTTATAACGGGATTCGACTGTAATTTTTAAGATGTGTCCATGCCTTCTTGTCCTCTTTGTATAATGAACAGTGAAATTTATGACTAATCATAATTGATAATTCGGGGTCCTCTATTAAACTCATCTAACGCCTTTCAACATTACTCAGCTGATTCTCATACAAATTTTCCGCATAAAATAGTAATCTATTTTTATTTTTCTTCCTTACAAAGAACAAATATTCTTGGGGTTATTGTATAAAAGTATTATATTACAGAATAAAAATATTCTTACTAGCTACTAATAAAAAAATTAAAATTTGAGAATTTTATTGGTTTGGCAACAGATGGCAGCACTAAAATATTGGGACAAAGAAATCGTACCGCGATTAGACGGGTTGCTAATCAGACCAGAATTAAAGTTATACTCCCAAAACTGGCACTTGCGGGCTTAAGCATTGCCCCCACATACTAGAGCAGAGCTCCTAGGTATGGGAGGGGGGGGGGGGTTCCTCTTCATGGGCCCTTGTATAGTTAATTCATAGCGTGAAAAACAAAAAATAATAATTGGCCCGGGCCCTGGGGCTAGATCCCTGCTCCACGCCCTTGTGGGGGGCATGGACTTGGAATTCCTAAATCACGACTCTACTAAATCTATAATGATATTTTAATGTGTGGATGCTTGTAATTAGCTATTTAATTGGTAGGTTTCTTTTTCTTGTGGTCGGACAGCATAGGTGGAGATACGAGGGGGCTGGCGTCAAAAAGGGAGTGGGCAGATCTAATGTATATGTTGTGTAGGAATTGACATCATCATCGTGCCCCCAGACTTCCGATAGATTTGAAAGTCTGGGGCCACGAATGATGATGATACCAGTTCAAATATACATATATAGATTACATTAGTCGACTCCAACTTTGACGCTGGGAGGGTCCCCCCCCCCCACCATAACGCCGCGTATCTCTGCCCGAGTAAAACTGCGAAAGAGGACACTTGCACGCACATCCTTAGTATCGTACTTTCCGATTTCCACAAAAGATGGCACCACGGTACAAAAAAAAACCATCACACACTGCAATACTTTTTCCCAACTACGAACAACTAAAACAAGAACAAATAATGATCCGCCTCCCATCGCTTATATATGTTTCATACACACAACCGTCTGATAAGTTTTATAACTTTGCCTGAAGCAAGGCGAGAAGTTTTTTTTTCTTTCGGGAGCATTTCTTTTTTGTGAGACGATTTCGTCCTAGAAATCATCATTGTGAGTGTTTACATCCCATTTTCTGTATTTCTGAATGGAAGAGTTGGCACTCCGATCCTCTCTTCACTTCAGTACACGGCGTTAGCTGTTGGATGAGCAAAGAATGGTGTTCTTTAAAATGGATGTTGTGGTTGTCACTTAAATTATCCGTCTTTCTCTATAAAACTCGAAATTTACACAATTTAGATCAAAATTCGCCGAGATGTTTAAAGTTTTTCTCTTCTAACGGTATTTGGGGGACCAACTAGTACATAAAAACGTGAAACACTAGAAAATTTTGAAATCAATTGTGTGATCTGCGTAAATTAATAGCAATATTTTACGTGGCAATCATTTCATTTGTGTGAACAATTAATTCCACCTCTAGTGGTTTTGTGATGTATAAATCTAACTACATGCATTATTCTGTGCTTTTATTAAGATCAACTGAATAACAATAAAAAGTATTCACAATATCCTTTTGATACTAAACTCCATAATATATTATGGAGGCTGAAAAAAGACAAATTTTATACCTTTCGATTTTTTTTATGGAATGTAGTCTAGCTTTTTCAAAAGCATAAATTTTCTGATGTTCCCCATTTGGCTCCTCGAAGTCTAAATCCACTTAAAAAAATTTTCTTGAAAGTGCAAAAATCACGAATTTAGATCCAAATTTCACGGGGCAAATTTCTTTGAGTTTCAAAAAAAACACACGAAATTTACCAATTGAAATTTTTCAGATTGGGTATGTATACAAATTTTAATTTTTGCATTTCTGCCAATAATGACTTTTTGGGGGGGGGGGTTTGAACTATAACAGGTACATTCCCTTTGCTGATTATTTTTTATATTTTTGTTGAATTTAATTAAACGAACCATATAGAATTTACGTTCCTTTCGTCAATTATGGTGAAACAGCCTGTATGCCTCAGAGTGAATAAAAAAATTTTCTCCACAAAAAAAAAAAATTCCGGAAACTTGAAAAGGAGGACAAAAGGATGAATTTTCCAAAACATAGTAGGATGTTCGATATGGCATCTATAAGGAGGACGTCTGGTAACCCTAGGTAGGTACACAGCAAATTTCATCATGCAGTAATACGTAACAATTTCCTAAGAGGAATGCATATGAGGTGCATGTGCGGGATAGTAGTTGCAATTTAACCACTTTACGATCAACGACGTAATATTGCGTTCAAACGTCAGTGGAATACTGTTTTTCCTTTTTCTAACATGACATTACGTTAGAACTAATGTATCATATTTATTGCCGATTCGTTAAACCGAGATCACCCGAATTTCTTGCCAACCGCTTGTAAGCGAAACGGTTAATTGAATCGAACAGTGACCACACACGTGTCATCCGACAGTCTTTTATTGCACTTAAATTATCGGAACAGACAAAAGTAACCTATTTATTATATTGAAATTTTTTGATTTACGGTTAATCAATAAATTATGCAGAAATTGATTTTTTTAAATATTTCATTATTTTTGTCTTATTTACCATCAAAACACGCCAATATGAGAATTTAATGAGAAAATACAACTCGGAAAAGAAAACCCTATTTGAAACAACGTTTTTCTCATTCTTTTTGAACACAAGGAACAGTAAAATATCTGAAACATTTCAACAGGCCTATTTTACAGAATGAGTCGACTGGCCATATGGCTCCTATTTCACACGGGAGCGTCTTTTATTTTTTGGTTGGACCAACTTTTTTTATACAAATGTTTAGTTTTCTCAACGGAGCTTATTTTAAAATGCCATATTTTCTATAAATTAGTTTTTCGGGGGGGGGGGGGAAAGGAAAAATTTTTTGATTACAAAGATTTGTAATAACCTTTAATTTCAGAAGTTCACAATTTTAAGAATTGCATATTTTGGCGACAACCAGCGATATCCCATACTTTGGATCAGTTTGCGTCATTTTCTCGATGAAATTTGGTCACAAAAACTTATGAGGTTGTCTCATTTGAGAATAAAAGTATATTGCTACTCTAATAATCAGTTTTACAAATCAAATAATTTACCATTCACTTCAAATTAAATTATCGGGTCTTCCTGTGCCATCGCCGCGGACTATAGGTTGTGAAACGTTGCTTTAACCACTTTACGATGGAGGTAATATTGCGTCAAAACGCCTGTGGAATACAAATTCACACAAGCTTTCTTTGTTTTCTTTCCTCTCATAATCGCGAGGCTTTGTTGTAACCCGACGAAGTTTTTCTATTTACCTTCCTTTCATTTGTATACAATTATTAAGGATATCTCCAACACATGTATCGTACTATATAGATACGAGAGCGAAAGTGAAAAGCTAGGAAGAGGGGGAAAAGAGACATGTATACTTCATATACTTATTCTGTAATCTCTATCTTTTCTCTTATCTGTTCCATTTTATATTAATTTTGTTTTTGTTTTTATTTTTCCTTCCTTTTTTCTCTTTTTATAACGTACTGTTAGGTTAAAACAAGGTTGCCATATTTATCGCCCATTCATCAAATAGATTATTCGAATTTCTTGAGAATAGCTTTAAATAAATTAATCCTTATTTTCTACAATTATTTAATTTAGGTTGTATAGTGCAAACGAAATTTCTTCAATGAATCGAAGGCTGTCATCTTGCCCATGATGGAAGCATAAAATAAGGAAGTTTCTTGTTCTTATAAATGCATCTCAAGGAAAGTATTTTTCTATTGGCAGAAGAAAGTTCCATTAAATATCTTTCCTCATACAACTCGACATGGTGCGGAATTAAAAAAAAATATTCAAAACTGGTTTGTCATCATTATAGCCTTGAAGAAATTCCATCAGCTATCAACTCAATATTTTAATATATTTTACGACAAAAAAGTCAATGGAAAAACTTTTGTCCATTGAAAAATTTATGAATAATAAAAGAACATTTACTCAAAATAAACACAAAAGTTTTACAGCTGCTTAAAATCATGTACTTTTATTACCAACGAAAAAATTGGTTTTCATTGATATATGAATAACTCCTGTGTCCAATGAAATATCGAAAAATTTATTTATTTATACAAGAAATCTACAAACATTAATGTGAACATTATGAAAGTTAAAAATTTTCATATCAAAAGTATCTCGAAAGTATGTATGGCCTATGGAAGACTTCGTGGAATGGAAATTTCACATACTAAAAGATATAAAGACATTTTTCAATAATCACGTAATTTCATATAATAATTTCGTCGAGGGTAAGAAACTTCTACAAAAAATCAAGCAACTCAAAGAAAAATTCATCATTTCGATTGTGGATAAAGCTGCAAATAATTTTGCTATTATTCGCAAAGTGTTTTTTTTATAAAGAGTTACTTATCAACGAGTGTACTCTCTTAATACCTACACTTCAACTGACAGACCCATCAAAGAAATCAATAAAAGAAACTTAGAAAATTTCAAAAAATTGAAAATTGCAAATGGAAATCTCAAATTTCCATCTCTCTTAGCTACTGTCGAATTTCACAAAAATCCAATTAAATTCAGATTTGTGACATGCAGAAAAAATAGCTACAATCAAAAAATTGGTTTTAAATTCTTCACAAATTGCTTCATAATAACCTTGAAGAAATTGAAAACAGCAAATCCGGCATTATCATCAACAATAATGCCAAAGTTTTGGAACTTCACGAAACAGATAAAATTAAATCCATTAAGACATTTGATTTTGAAAATCTTTCCACTAGCATTCCACATAATGTGGAGAAATTCACAGATGTTAAGAATCTCAACTTCGAAGGCATAAAAATG